>NW_013665917.1:201538-211359 GCF_000517525.1 Limulus polyphemus
CACGATTTTATAAATGTGTTACAACAAGTATGTGAGTTAGAAAAACTGAGTCAACATCTCTACTGGTATTTTCGTGTATTTAAGGTCTTGCTGAAGCATTGTTGGTCATTAACAACAGAATGTTTGATAATTTAATTTGACATACAACTGGGCAGTAACTACTGGGAGTGAGGGCACACACAGCTAATGTTAGGTAGTTAGAAATACTTTTATGAGGAAGAACAACAGTCTGTTTGCAACTAGCCAAACTACTGCGAGATATACAACCCAATAAGGAAAAACGAAAAACTTCAGTTTCGACACATGGTTGCACTTACTACTCCACATGTAACACGTAGTTTATTAAGTCTGCAGTACCAACCAGTGAATGATCAAATTACTTCATCACACGAAACAATTTTTCTCGCCTGTTGAGCAACTTTCCAAGCCGTATCAAACAAATTTTTAGACCTGTAAAAGCTAGTAGATACTGATAAAGTCACTGAAACGTAATCGTACTAGTACCAGCTATTTTGTCAGTTATTTCACTTTGGAAATAAGCAGTATACTATACCTACATCTGTGAGAGAGGCCATACTTGTAGGACAAAATGAAGTGACTCCCTCACCCTCTCAAGGCTCGCACCTAAGTTACGCCCCTGGAAAAAAAAAAGTACAAAGTTGCGGCTTTCTAGCGCCTATTTTTACTCCACTCCCCCCACTTTTTAAATGAAAATTAACATTATTATTTTCACACAAAATAATAATGTTCTAGGCTGTATATTAGACATAATGTTTCAGCGTTGTTTTCATTGTAACTTTTCTAGACCATTAGTGCTACTTCCAGTACGGTGTTAACTTCAAGACTACTTTGGTAATACATGTTTTGCTAGCCTCAATGCCACAAGATGTGTTCAGTAAAATAATCTTGTGACCTGTTTGTATACTCATAAAAATAAGGAATTATCATTTTACTTTTTTTTCAATCTCATTCTTAAAGAACTAGATTGTACACTAAACTTCAGTGTTCGATTCTTTGTGGTGGACAAAGTGCAGATATCCCATTTTGCATTGTTCAAAATAAATTAAATTATCAGTTGCCATTGTGTTATTATGTTGCAAAGTATTACATCTCTAATGTAAACAGATAACATGTGAAGCCGTAGCAACAAACTGCTATTGACCTATTAGCAGAATCAACATCCAGTGAACGAGAAGGAAAATCCTATGAAAACCTCGTGTATGTTGACCATGTTAACGCTATTGGCTTGAATAGTGTTTTAACAAGATATACGTTGTTGGATTCGGGATTTATTTTATTGTATTCAAAATGTTTATCAAGACTGATTTGTAACGACTACATGCTCTAAACGTCAAGGTTATCGCACTTATATATACACTTCGGATATATTTTTGAGTGTGTGTATGTGTGTTTGTGACATTTCTGCAAAACTGTTTATTTTGTTTAAATGTGTTTTTCTTTTTGTTTTACATATTTTATATTTGAAAGTCGGTCTAGTTCTTTATATAAGATGGGATTAACTCTTCAGATTAGTGTTTATTTGAGGTTATAGTTGGCTTATGATATTTTGTAGGGATATATTAACAGGTGATACATTGAATTTTACATTCTATATATCTAAGGAATATCATTAAAATAAATTAAAAAATGCATATCCTGTTTTGTTAAATTGTGCAAACTGCAAATTTTAGGTTACACGTAAAATATTAATTATATAAATACCTGTGGAAATGACGGTGCTACTTTGGTTCCTTACGTACTTTTCAGGTATGTGACTTACTAACGCTGAACTGATAATTTTGTAACTTTTTACTTTTATTGACAAGAATACAAGGAGTATTCTGTTCTGGTCTTATGTTGATATTATATATGTTTTGGATTTAATCACGTGTCCATTATTAGTACTTTTCAACCTTTTTTTTCTGAAGAAAAAATAATATTTCGATTATTACAAATATGATGTACTATGTTTAATATTTTGAACTTAAAAGTTCACTTCCTGCAGAACAGCACAGTGGATAATTTTCAGCATGCTTTGACACTATTGTTAAAAGACAAAAAAAAAGTTAACAGCAGAGCCAATATAAAATATCTTTTTGTTTTTTAATGAGAATTCAATATGTCGACACTATAAATTTTATAACCAATATTATATTCATTTTGAACATGTATTTTATGGAAGTAGGGAAATGGGTTTGTTGTATACAAAATAAAGCATTTTTATACTTGAAAATTTCTTGATATCGTATTAGTATTTCCCTACCCTTAATGAATAAAAATAATTCTAATTCCAGCTTGGTGAAAAAGAGTCTCGTCTCTTTCGATCGCTCCCGTACCTTTAATAAAAGCGTACGTGCACTCCATTACTTAACGTTACGGAACTATTATTATACCAAAATCGTAACTCGGGTTGTTTACGCTATATCGTTTAACGACCTTTTTTGACCACGTATTGGATTTCTCTCCATTCCCAAGGAAACATTTTTTAGGACAAATACTTTTAAAAATCTGCTATTTTAACTATTAAAGTATAAAGTATTTTATCATGGAAAATATGAAAACAAATAATTGGTTAGTGTATAACCACAATACACATTCGTTAGAAGTTTAGGACATGCGTTTAAAAGGATTCCAGCTTTTCGATTATCTGCATGGATATGATTATTGCTACAAACTATAATATGCTCTAAATGTCCTTGCAACAAATGTACTAATGCATCATTAACAACTCACTGAAGATGTTACAATTTTAGCTCACTGGAGGTGCACTAGAACTGACTCACGTCCTAGTAATAGATAGAAACTGAAGTGAATATGATTCACTATAAAAAAAGAAAGGGAATACTGCGTTTACTGAAAGTATTCAGGCAAAAATATCCAAATGGGTGATAAAAGCATCGAGAACAATAGTATTAAAAAGAAAATTAATCTTGTTTGTTGAATCTTCATCAATTTCTTCGTTAATTAATGCAATATGCTTAGTGCTAGGTGTAGTAGTTTGTGTACTATTGTTGCATATGAGAGACATGGTATAAGCTTCAATTTTTTAAAGATTTGTGAGTCGAAAATGACATTTAAAAAATCAGGATGACGTTTTGTGGAAATTTGAACATTTTTGCGAATATATTCTGTAAAGCATAGACCTATTTTGGTATTAAATTTTCAAAATAAAATATATATTTAACGTGTTTATTCCAACTGTTGTCATCACAGTATTATTTGTTATTCTACTGACACTAACATATCCTCAGAACAGATATGTCGATATATTAATTGTTGTGTGTTCTTTTGGAATATTAAGCAAGGATGTTAATGAATAATCATATTTGTTTAGATTCTCTGAAACCATAGAATTAATCTTTCTTCTGTTGGCAAATTGCAGCGCATATACACAATGCCTTTTGAATTTCAGATTTATATTGGAATAACCCTGGATGTCGAAAGTCTGGGAATATCAATTCATTCACTTAAGAATTAACTATTGATTAGTGTTGAGGTGATACCTAATCAAACTGTGTTAAATAATTATACATGTTTATTATCTTCGTTATGTTGAATACTGTTGCTTGTGGCACGAGAAGGGCTTTTGCTACTGAATTTTTGTTTTCGTGGATTCTCATTTCTTCGAAGATGCTACACTTTACTTACGATGCCTGGGTTTCTATTTGTTGCAGGTCTCTTTTTGGATGGTTCTGGTGCCCCATGTTAATCATTAATCCTTTATTTTTCAATGCTTTTAAGTACAAAGGATATATTTATCTTGAAAAGTCTAAATCTTCAACCTGAGCACATCTGTATTTCTGCGTGTATTAATATTTTGTATCGAAGAGGGCTTTTACATACCCTCTCCAAAAGCAATCAATTTTCGGTGGCGTTAACCTACCTAAGAAATACCAAAAAATGTCAAAGTGTAGTTCTGATACCTACCGCTCCACCGCAATTGTATATGGACTGTGGTTTCCACAATACTTGCTATTTTGCATACTCAAAATCGTTTTAGCATAATATACTTAACTCTCTGTATGACAGAGATAATCTCCGACGCAGATAAAACAGTTCCCTTAATACTAGAGTTCAACAAATTGGCTGGTAATGTAACACACAAATCCTGAGTCGAAACACTATTTATGTGAGTCATTTACAATATATCAATTATTATGGTATATAACACCTTATGTTAGAGAAGCATGATCTATTCATTGGAAAATTTGTGTGAAGTTACATCACCATAACACTGACGATATTTTTATAAATCTTTCTCCACTTGGTCTGTTATAAGGGTTTCTATAAAGAACATAATAGAGCCAGTAAAGAAAGATTAATTGAAAATTAATATGTGTACAATGACACAACAGGTAATATATACCATCTTCGATAAATTAGCTTCAACAAATTCAAAGAATAGGTCTAGAGTGTTGATAAACCTGAAAACGTAATAAATTATATGTAGTGGATATCTATCTGACACGATATCAAACTTAGCTGTTGATAATCCAAATTTAAGTTTGTATCATTAAAAAATCTTTCGATTGACCATCAGTGGGAAAACAAGAAATCATAAACGACTAAACGATATTATTTAATATTCTCTCTGCGTCAGTAGTGATACTCCACAGTGTGATTAAAGTGATAAGTTAATCAACTGATTCTGCCGATCTGTTATAAACATACGTTCTGAAAATGGCTTAAATGGCATGTTAAAAAAAAGTTATGTCATTGAACAAGTTACGTATACACAAGCTTCTTCCATGACATATCCGTTGAACCATCGCAGTATACTTACAATAAAGGTACTTCCCCCCCCCCCCAAAAAAAAAACAACAACAACAATGTAATTCTAAAATGCTGTTTTTACTCGTCTCTGATTTTAATCTGAAATGGACAAGTTAAAAGGGTTGTGAAAAAAGACAGCTGCTGTTTGCATGATTTTTGTCACATATTTTAGACATATTGGTTTCGCCATATTTCAATGTTTAAATCGCACATTTTCCATGATTTATCATGCAACTAAACACTTATTATTAAAAGTTAAAAATGATATACGAAACGTTAAATTCCTCAACTAATACTTTAAAGTTATTCTCTATTTTCAGTGATGTTTTACATATTTTACATGTCAAAGCAGCTAGCTAAGTTTGTGATTCTAATGATCCTTTAGTACAAAGCAAAGATTATTTATTTACATTTAATTTAATTTGGCGTATCTGTTCATTGCAGTTAGTTCTATACCACAATTTAAGAATATTGATTGAGTTTCGTTTATTGTAATCATGGTATAAAAACTCAAAGTGTTTCGATTTCTGAAAGACCAGAATGTTTCAACGCTTTTGTTTGGATTAGTAATTAAATCAACCGATTGTTAGCTGTTCAAGTTCCATACGTAGTGATATTGAAAGATGACAAAGCATAATATATATATATATAGTTGTAAACACTTCATAATATGTCAAGAGCGTCCTAAAAATATATGAAATTGGTGAACTAATTCGTTATTTTAAGATCTTATTACAAAAGTCAGTATAGAACTTTGTATAAAATGTTCTAGATAAATTTTCTCACATGATTCTGCCAAATGAGCTTAATATAAAATTCTGAGTTCTGTTACTTAATCATGAAAAAACAATGTGCTCCAAATAGTGGACACCTCGGGTTTCAGTCCATAATGGTTCGACTGAAGAAGAAGGAATATTAAACAAAATGTTCAAGGAAATAACGAAGAAACTAGGGATAAGATAAGTAGTGACATTTAATTTTAGTGTATTCGAATAATTCCCAAGGCCGTTGTTTCGTTTCTTCATTTCAAATAATAAACTAAAGTGTTTGTTGCCATTTTCTTGTCTCCTTTGACAAAAACTAGCTTATTTTTATATAACTTGAAAACCTTATTTTTAAAGATTAGGTTGGACCTGTAATGCTGAATTTGATATCTACTACTTTCATATTCCTCACAGCATAAAATTCAAGTCCATCTTGTTTCACCGAAACGAAGATTGAAAAGTAGTTTTCTTGATATTAAAAAAAATTCTAATAAAATGTATTGTTTTATAACTATATGAAAACCACTTTATTGATGTATAGCGAATATTAGGTTTCTGTGATTGAAATGTGTTCATTCGTCTGGTATTTTGGTGACTCACACTTCCCTATGGACGATGTCAGTTACATTGTAAGAAGCTGTAAGATACCCTCATGTACGACAGATTCTGAATGGCATATCATGAAACATGTGTTGAGCTGCTACATCGTGAAGCTCAATTTATTGCAAAAAATCATTAACGTTTTCTTTTTTAATTTTATTTTATATATTTAAGTTGATCTTGTTGATGATTTTTAGCACAAAGCTACATAATGAGCTCTGTCTATCACGGGAAATTGAACCCCGGATGTTAGCGCTGCAACTCCATAAAGTTACTGCTGGCCTACTGGGGAACTATATATTTAAGAACAATGTTCTTAAAACCACATTTTGAAAAAGATTAACACAGTAAAATTCATTTTGATGTAAAATGCCCCCACTGGCTCAATGGAGAGTCTGCAAGCTTATAACACTAAAAATCAGGTTTCAATGCCCGTGGTAGGTAGAGCACAAATTTTGTAACTCTGTGTTTAACAACAACCAAACTAAAACTAAATTGATGTGAATTATAATCTACACATTCAGTAAAATGTACCATGGTTTTTCTGACGTAGATTTTTGCATTTATGAGACCGCTGCTGTTTTGTTACAAAATTCGTGAAAACCACAGTGAAATGACAAATATTTTATTAAAGTTGTTGAAATTTAACTCTCATGACTACGTATAACGTTAAAATAAGATAAAAGCATACGATTAAACTTCTTAAACGTATGCAATGATTAATGCAAGATGAACGCCTTTCTCTCTTATAAAACAATTAAACTTTCACCGCTAAAAACCCTTTTTTATGCAATTTTTAAAGGCACAGTGAAACATCAACACAAGGCTTTAAAATTTTCTATATGACTCTTAATTGGCCTATTGTGGGTTTGCAGTATGGAGAGTGTATTTCTAGAATTTAATCTCTGTTTAATTGCAAGATATTTGACTTTTAACATTCCTAATTCAGTTTGAAAAAGTAATTTATAGCTATAAGCACAATTTTAAAAAAAACATTAAAAAGAGATTCTCAACTTTAAAGGTTGTTTAAAATAACTTTAATAAAGCCGTTTTGTTTTATTATTGTAAAACCTAATGAATTAGTGACTGAGAGGTATTGCATTAGAAATAAGTTAGGTTGTTTTAGCTATTTATTTTACCTACACAATTGGCTTTCTGCGCTCTGTAAACCATGGAAAATTGAACCCCGGATTTTAGCGTTGTAAGCCATTATATGTACTGCTGATTCACTGGTAGACAGATGTATCAGGGCATTTAGGGCAAGTAGAACTCTTTATGAAATGATCGTCATATCTGACAAGTGATGGCAGAATTAAGCGCTTAAAATTATTACAATTGCACCATGAATGCCGTCTTATTAGGATGGTATTAGGTTTTTGACCTCTGACTATCACACAACGAATTTTGACACTTAAGAAGTGCATTTTGGGTTTTGTCTCTCAAGATCCTTAAGTGATGAATAGTTGAATTAAAATTATAAGTAAGAAATTCATTATTAACATATTGGTATTTTTAATAAAATGAAATATAATTACACAAGTGAATTCCTCAATTCCTGTAAATCTTTAGGTTCAATATCACGAACTTTAGCCAGCTTAATGGCAGTAGTCATTTAAGTACTTCGTGGACTCCTGTGCTTAAAAGAATTCAGGCAGAGGCAAGTATATCTGTGTTTCACTGTTATCTGTACTTTCTTAAAGATACTAACTTGTTAATTAATCAACTTCATTTCGGATTCCCAACTCGAATAAATGCCTCATGTATTTTACGTAATAACTGGCTAGACTCCATCCTTAGTTTCAGTTAAGAGTAGCAGTTATGAAGTCCAGTTGACAATAAAAACTTAAATGTAAGTTATCACTTATAATATATTTTTATATCGTAAATCAAGAGGGTTCAATGAGATAATTAGATTTTATTCAGGAAAAATGTTCCTATTCTTCCAATAAATCTTGCAGTTTTAATGGAAGTTAGATTCTAAGATAACATCATGGTGTATTATGGTTACATATATTTGTGTCATTCCTTCTTTACGAATTATTTGATAGGTTTAAAGTGTGTTTCATAGAATACAATCTTTGCATAAATTACTGTTTTTGTTAACTTTTTGAAGTAATTTTCTTACCAGAAAGCATGCAAACATGAAATCGAATATTTTCAAAGTAAATTTATTTCTATTACTTTTAGTCCGCAAAAATATGAGAAAAATTTATTAACTGTCATGTACAGTTTGGCTACAAGATGTTGAAAATTGCATGGTTGTATTTCTTTGGTTATTGAATTTTAAAATAGGAAAGTTAACATTGGACCATCCTGTAGTATACTTCTATAACTAAAATTTTTATAACTGGTTAGACTTGGAATGTTTTGGACTCATTCAGTATGTAGGGAATGAGATCGAAGATTATTTAGCTTGCTTCAGTAAGTAAAAATTATAAAAATCAAGCACTAGCACAGTGGACTTCTACGTGTGCACCATTAGTGGTTCTCATCACGTCATTCCAATATCCGAGTTCAGTCCACGTTCGCTGCAAAATGTCCACCGTTACAGTGGTGATGACATCCGTTATTCTAGTCTTTAGCTTCGTGATGTTTGCTATAGATGTGCAATACACAATGTCCTTAATAGTTGTATTTCTTTGCGTATTTGATTATTACATAGGAAATATGAAATATAATTTTGGGCCGTATGTCAGAACAAGATCCGTATAATATTAAATGATCCAAGGTATACAGATTCCCAGAGAAACGTTTATTTTATTATTTACTGTGCTTTTATTATATGCTTTGAGGATCATAGAATGGCTCCGAGTTGTTTTTCAAGTACAAACTTTTAGCTCATAGCTCTGTCATCTCTTGGTCGATTTGAGATATAATTACAATTTTGGACTCAGGAGGTCAAATCCTTTCGATTGATGCATTTGATCACGTCCAATATCTCATAGATTAATTTATTCTAATCCTGCCTAAAAGAATTTCAATTTGAGGGTAGGCTGGTAAAGATCCTGATGAGTAATCAAATCGAATCAGGTATACGCGTGATCCACGTTTGTTATTGTTGGCGCACAACAATATAGCTAGTAAAAAAGGGAAAAAAATGTCTCGTAGATAAATTTACTTTAATCCTGCGTAAAATAATTTCAAGTGCCGCGGCTATTGAGGATTCCCTTTGTTATTGTTTAACCATATTTCCTACTTTTTGTCACCCGACGGATCAGTGATAAGTTTACAGAGAGAGAGTGTAGATAGCCCTTTGCACTTTATTTGCACTAAGGAAATAGCAGCAACAGTTTCATAGTTTTTCATTACAAAATAATTTCTTATCTTGATTTTGTAGATCCCAATATGCAACATATTAGGCTGACTTAAATCAAGTAGCAGCCCCCATATTATGATTAATCTGTTTCTTATGTTGAGATTTGTTACACATGTTGAACATAATACATTTTAGGTTAACAAAAATTCCACATATATAATTTAAAAGACAAAACTCGTTTTACGAGCCATCACCTGGATATAATGAATCCGAGAAAGTTAGACACCTAAAAAAAAATGAAAGTAGGACATTTAGACACTGTTAAATAAAACAATAATTACAACAGATATGTTCCATGTACAACACTCTAATAATCATATAAAATACACCATAAATTACACAAAAATTCCTTACAGCCAAAATATTCA
>NW_013665917.1:212359-217360 GCF_000517525.1 Limulus polyphemus
AATACACCATAAATTACACAAAATTCCTTACAGCCAAAATATTCAAAAAAAATTATGATATGTTAGAGAATAAAAAAGTGGTAAGTAAATAAATGTTAATTTTTAATCCATGTATGCAGCACTAGTTACGCACAAATACTCCATTAGATCACCTGCATAGATTTAGGCCTACTACATTACCAGTTTAATTTACTCCATTATATGAACTGTATAGATCTAGGCCTATTTGATTAACATTTTAAATCTACTCCATTATTTGACCTACATATATCTAGATTTATTATATTACCAGTTTAATTATATGACCTGCATGGTAACGGACAACTAGACAATTATGTTGCGAGTCAGTAAGTTCATCCTTTAAGAATGTTGTGAAATTTAAAAAGTTTTAACACCCCTCTAAAATTATGAGGTGTCTAAATGTCCTACTTCCTCATTTTTTTGTGTCTGATTGTCTGGTTACCGGATATAATATTTGTAGTTACGAGTAACTTCTGATCAAAAGAAGTTATCTACGTAGATGTACCTAATTTGATATACCGGTCTACTTGAGAGTAATGAAAGTGTTCTACTTCTTGATCAAGTTTCTGAAAGGGAGAAAATAAAATATTAAGAACAGGAATGAACTTTAGTATGTAAATTATATAAAACGGGGAAGTGTTCTTCATATACTGTAGTAACAAATGAAGTGAAATGATAAAAATAAATACGGTCTTACATGTATGATAAAAGTATTACCTTACTTGAAGGTACAATAAAGCAAAAGGATAGCGGCTGGCCAAAACTATATATAATATAATAATATATATAATAATATGATTGTTATGTGCTTGGGGGTTAAACTGAAGGCATGCTGTCTTATAGATGATAACTTTACTTGTAAACAACGGGATAAAAAATGCATTTCATTTTGAATGCACTGTTAAATATTAACTACGACTTTCATTTCTACATTCTTTACTGATAATGAAAACTACTTGGTCGAAATTCAATATATTATATGAAATTTGTACCGTTTAGTGAAACTGATAATTATTTACATATTGTAGATGGTAAAGAAGTCTTTCAATGATAATAAAATAATAACCTCCAGTTGAGTTTACGTTTTCCTTTCTTTTCAATTTTACATCATGTACTAGGACTTTACAACTTGTTATAAATGTTGTTTTTTTTAATTTCGCACAAAGCTACACGAGGGTTATCTGTGCTAGCCGTCCCTAATTTGGCAGTGTAAGACTAGATGGAAGGCCACCCACCGCCAACTCTCGGGCTACTCTTTTACCAACGAATAGTGGGATTGACTGTAACATTATAACGCCACCACGGCTGAAAAGGTGAGCATGTTTGGTGACTAAATTGCTAACGTATTGGATTTATATATTTAAGTACATAATTCATACCTGGTGAATGTCTGTGCTAATCCTTTCACCTTACATTTGCATATGTAGCACTAGTTTATATTATAAAACATTATAACGCCCCCACGTCTGAAAGGGCGAGCATGTTTGGTGGGACGGAGATTCGAACTTGCGACCCGACCTCCCTAACCACTTGGCCATGCATTTCTGTTATAAATGGGAAACAGAAAAGGGTACTGGTTTTCGTTTATCTCCGGTATCTATACAAGAATGAAGCAATTACTTTTGCATTTATAAACTTTATTTAGTAAAAAATGATGTGGCCTTGTATCTATTTTTAGCACTCTTGGCCTTTTCTATTTTGTTGTATCTCGCGCAAAGCTACTCGAGTGCAATCTACGCTAGCTGTTCATAATTTTGAAGTGATAGGTTAGAATGGAAGGCAGCTAGTCAACACCACTACTAATAACTCTTGGGTTAATCTTTACTAACGAATAGTGGGATTGAACGTCACGCTATAACCCCCACGGCTGAAAGAGCGAGCATATTTGGTATCGAGTTTCGATTCCGCGACCTGCATATTGGAGTCAAGCGTCCTAACTACTAGGTCATGCCAGGCCTCACATTTTACGAGATATCAAAGTTTGGTTTCTCATTGGTTGTAATGGAGTTTTGTAACTTCCCTTCTAGTTGTGGCTTGTATTGATTTTATCTGTACTCCTCGTATCTGAGGTCAGTTGGTTGTTCACTAAAATGACTGGTCACTGCACCCATATGAACGGCAATAGAAAAGGTTTCATGGATCAAGCCTGGGACTTCTGTACAGTTCTCTTAAATCAAGGTTTGAATTATATTTTATCTGAATTTCTAAGACGAAAAACTTATTAGAATTATAGTCAGTATAAATATATTATAAAAGACATAATTCCTGACTTGTGTGTCTGCTGATTTATAAGATATTGTTAACTGTTTTATGACGTATTATTCAGTTAATTTCTAGTTTTAACATTTCAGTATTTTATTTTCAATGAAGTGGTTGTTAGAAATAATTAAAGTAAGAATAATTTTATTCTTAAAATACACATTTTGTTGTAATTTAGACAGGCTAATACTCAAATAAATTTTGTTAATTAAGGAGTGTTACGTACGTGGTGTTGTTCGTCTTGGCGTGTCTTATTTGGATTTTATGGGATTGCTACAGTATTTATTCTTTGCTTTGTTAACGGAAACATCATTGAATCGGTAATTATTCAACGAACTGTCACACTTCATGAAGTAGTGAACGACGAATCTATGAAGTTGATTTTGCCGAAAAGCAATGTAGTGAAAACTATAATAGAGGTAAACAATGTTCTTAACTAAAGACTTATGGTTTTATTTCTAAAATTGAGAAAAATCTATATTACAATGTTCCACATTTTCAAATAAACATTTATTGTAATCTCGTATTTGTTTATTTTCCATCTTTTAGTAAAGTAAATCAACGTTCAGCTGTTTTCACTAAAGTCTTAGATTATATGTATTTGCCTTCAATAGACGTGATTTAATGTCATTGCTGTAGAAAATTATTTTAATGAATTTGGTTTATAGTACCGAGTTTTAAAACGAAGATGATTCATATTTGACTCCAAGCTATTCAGAAATATAGCAGTTTGACTAATTGTTGTTGATAAATTGTAAAAACCTCAAAGTTTAATTGGAATTAAGTTTCTAAAAATTGAAATTATTTATTCATACCTGATGTCTTAAGTCAGTGCAAACCTTTGTAAAACTTCTTCAGTAATATATATGTAAAACAAAAGTACTAGAAACATAATAGATTATTTCCATTATTTGAGGTTTTTTAAAACTAGCATAAATTACCTCAATCGGTGTTTATACCTCCGAGAGACGTGATTTAAGAAATTCGATAAATAATAATAAACGTTTTTCTCTTCCTTCCTGATATTATTTTTTTTGCGCTATTTTTAAAGAAGTAAAAGGATAATAATAATAATACATATTACAATACAAATTTCCACTTTGTGAGACATTTCAGGTCTACCTGCTTTCATAAAATAAGTTTTTGAAGAAATATCAGTTCTGAGCATCCTGAATGTTTTAACACTTTTGTTATGCTTTGTTATAAAGTCAAATGACAAATCATTTCCAACATCAAACTATTTTTTCCTTAAAAAATCTTAAGTAAACATGCTCTGATATCTCTCTGTTCTGACATATCGGTCAACTTCCCGTTATAAAAATAAGAGGAAGTGCAGTTTACGAATGTTTGAAGTTCGTATAGGTCCCATTCTATATGGAATTCCTGTTAACAAGAAACTCTCACTCTGCCTTAAGGACTTAATTGACAAAAGGTAAAGTTGTTACTATGTTACGCTATCACTTCTTTAAAGACAACTAAAACTTGACAGTTATTGTAATGTAAGCTTAAGGAATATGATAAACTTTACTGTAAAACTTTATCATAAGAACAATATAAGTGAAACCACATTAAAAATATGTCACAACTATCATTCTTTGTTTCTATCTATCTGCCTGTCTTAACTGTATATACTCTGATTAAGAAGTTGGTACACAAGATTAAATACATTACAACTTTTATGTGATCTTGTATGCTAACATCTTAATCAGAATTTATATTCCACTCATGGACCACGGATCCAGTTTTACTGAAGGTAAGTTACCTCTTCTTTCACTTTACATTGCCAGTTTTGGAGATTCTATTATTAACTTTCTCCATCAACACATTTCTTACATTAACGACCAACATATTTTAATTAAATCATTTAGTGGAGCCATCTTACTTAACCTTTTAGACCAGTGTTTCCCAACCTTTTGTGGTCCTCGCAACCCTCCCCTAAAAAGTGTGCATTAGTCATTTTCTCTTGGCGTCCTTTGGGGGGCAAACAGACCTTGTATATCCCTCTTCCGAGCCCCCCCCCCGAACCCTCATTTCGCACCCCTAGTGGTGCCAACACCCCTGGTTAGGAACCCCTGTTTTAGACACTATTACTTTACTGCCACAGTCTGTAAAGTACTTAACTCTTCACGTCGGAACTAACGACCTAAACAACATGTAACGACGACTTATGACTGTCTTAACGATCTACAAACCTTACTGGTACATATTGTGACTCACCGTACTGACCTTTGTGTTTTTTTCTCAAGCGCCATCTACCATGATGTCAATAGACATACTGATTTACTTCTAAGACAATGGACTTGTACTACTGATTCTTTAAACCAGAAAATTGACAAATTTAACGCCTTCTCACATGACATTTGCCAACGTAACTCAAGCTTATCTTTCTTTTACAACACGAACTTCAAACTTGAAAACAGGACACATTTCTTAGCAAAGGATGGTTTACACCTTTCCTTCAAAAAAATCGCTTCCCTATCCTGTAACTTACGATTCTTTATCACTAACTATATTCTTCCTCACCTACAAACAACCACTGAATAATCCAACTCTATTCCCCATATCCAATCCACAAAGCCTCCTCAATCCATAGAGAATACCTCCGTACGTCATACGTCCAATAAACTTTCAAACCCAACTTATATCATTGCTTCTCCCGGAACTAGATGTGCCCATTCTTCTAAACGTTGCACTTATGCAGAAGTTACGGCTTCCACTCCT
>NW_013665917.1:218147-220562 GCF_000517525.1 Limulus polyphemus
GACTTGTTCACTTCTGCATCCATCGAACCCAAACCCAAGAACACTTCCAATGTCGTCAATCTGTCCTCTAAAACATTGACTGAAACTCAACACAAACTTTCCAGTAAAGGTCTTAATTTTTTCTCCTACCCCTAAAAACATAGCTAGCTTTGAAGACATTTTCGACCTACAAGAATTTGCACGCAGATTAAGACTTCGAGATTTTTTTTTTCGAATCAAACCACTGAAAGAAATAATTTCGACTTACAGTTTAAAGAAAAATCCTTCTGGTCACCTCCAGCTAACAGGGAATCACATCTAGAAAGTTTTATTACTGCAGTTGAAAATTAAGTAATTCAAGCTATTAACTCCGACTCAAAAGTCCGAAACAATCTCTCCTGTAGTAAACATACTGTTTTAATTTCACTGAAACATCAAAATAAAATTATTACTAAATCATCTGATAAGGGCGGTGCCGCCATTGTCATTCAAGATAAGTCCGACTACATCAACGAAGTTTATCGACAACTTAATGACACAAACTACTATAAAAAGGTAGATATGGACCCCACACCGCAATTTGTCAACATTATCGAAGATATGCTATGTAGCTTACAAAAAAGCCAACACATCAGTCGTGAAACATTACAGTTCCTTTCATTTAAACACCCAGTTCCAGGTCGCTTTCACATGTTACCAAAAATACGCAAACCCAACAGTCCTGGTCGTCCTATTATTTATAATTGCGATATGCCTACTGAAAACTTATCTGCTTACGTTGATCACCACATCAAATATATTCCCCCACGTTTGACATCGTACATTAAAGACACGACACATTTTCTAAACATGATCTCTGACATTAACAGCAACACAAACATTCCTCATAACGAAGGCCTAAAATCCCTAGAATCTTCTCTGCTAAAACTAGATAAACACAGCCCTCAAATTATTACAGACTTAGCTGAACTAGTACTTACACTTAACGGGTTTGAATTTAATAATGAATTCTACATTCAAACAAAAGGCACAGATGGGCACCATAATAGTACCACACTATACCAACATTTTAATGGGAGACTTAGATACGAGACTGTTGGAAAGTTGGATAGACAAACCAACGTTTTGGAGACGCTACATTGCTGACATTTTTTCATTTAGGTGGGAGACGAAGATTCGTTATTGTCTTTTTATAGACATGCTAACACCTTCCACAGTTCTATTAAATGTACTTTAGATTACTCCACTACCCAAATAAGTTTCTTAGATGTAAACCTAACATTAAAAGATGGTGTTCTACACACTGATTTGTACCGAAAACCAACGGATAAACAACAGTACTTACATAATCAAAGCTGTCCCCCATTTATACGACAAACACAATATCACATTCAATCAAGCACTTAGATTGAAGAAGATATGCTCTGACAGTAAAAACTATGACCATCACATTAATTCTTTGAAACAGACTATGACTGAAAGAGGTTATAAACAAAGCACTATCACCCGACAACTACATCATTATACAAAAATATTATTATACAACAAGACTATTTCAAAGGACAATTAGTGTATTCCAAACAATAAACCGAAGTTGAAAGTTAAACACCTGTGTCGATCTACTTATATAAAGTTATCAACTTATAGTTCAACAAGTTAACTTTTACGTAAAAAAGTTGTTTTCAAAAAAGTTATAACGTGTACGATGTCCCACACCGTTATGAAGCATACAGAGTACATAATTAACTACTCGTTTAGACGTTACACGTTGTAGAATGCATCTCCACACAAGTATTGTTCGAAGCACTGAAAACAATGAACTGTTAACAGTTTAGGTACATTCGATGTGTTTTCTTTAAACGTATTTTGTCGCGAATGGTAGTTTTATAGCGAGTGATTTTTTCTTCACAGTACGATGTTTTTTGGTGTGTTTTTTTAGGATCATACCTACTAAAAAACACATAGAGTAATTTTTTCAATTCGAGTTAATTGATTAAACGTTTCGTCTTTCTGAAGCTAAAATGTATATTTGGCTATTAAAACTTATCTATACCTGATAAAATCCTAGTGCTTTCGTTATGTGGACTTATTAACAGCAAGAATAAAAGTGTTTGTTTGTTTGCAATTAAGCACAAAGCTACACAATAGGCTATCTGTGCTCTACCTACAACGGGTATCGAAACCCGGTTTATAATGATGTAAGTCCGCAGACAAAGTAAAAGTGTTAACATAATAATTTTATGTGCAACAGTCACGTTAAGTCAAAATCTCTTTATCGGAATTTCTTAAAAGATTATTATAGCAGAGAAAATTGAGAAAAACTGTCATTTTCCATTCAGTTCACCTACTTTCACGGCTGACATGCCGAACGTTCTTAACGAGGTATTTCTTTATATCAAAAAGAGTGTTATTGTTTGGTTTGTAGTTAAATCCATT
>NW_013665917.1:221464-224760 GCF_000517525.1 Limulus polyphemus
GCCTTCTGTCTGTGAACACTCAAGATTGCAAGACTTTTAAAACCGCGATCTTCCATTGTTATACGAAGTGGGCTTTTTATAAGCTTCAGTTTGCTAAAGGTTCTTTCACACCCAGCAGTGCTCGCAGATAGGGTTATGGCAATCTACAGGCCCTAGAACAACTCTGTGAAAGCCATGTACAGCGGTTTCAAATATTTAGCAAATTCAATCATTGAGTCAAATCTTGTATTATTCCTTTCTATCATTCACTTTGCTTGCTTCACCTCCATAAACAAATCTTCCAAGTTCAGTTTATAATGTTTTGCCGGTGGTTTAAGTAACTCACCATTAAGAAAATGCTTTGACAGCGGATCCAACGCTCAAAGTAAACGAAATATGTATAGATTGTGGCTGCAGAAACGCCTTTGAAGTTCACTTAGAAACCTGTCAATTGTTGGAAACAATATTAGAGTCTTAAAGTCAGACGAATGCTGAACTGTGTCACACTTTCCAAGAGAAGATAGTATTACAAAATTGTTAATGTGGTTTGGTATGCTATTCTGTGGTCTATGGCTGGAAATATTTTCTGGCTCTGAGTATGGTAGGTCATTAATAATGTAAAGTTTATTCTTATACAAAACACGAGTAACTTTACAAAGAATTTGTATACATAACACGTCAGTTATTCTTATACTGTAGTGCTGTGTAACCTTTCATTATAAACTATGTAACTGTGTTACTTTGCGACTGTCAGAAGCTTTAAACCCTGCTACTGGTTTTTACCGTTTTACAATATTTGTTGAATTTAAAATGAAATTTAATAAATAAATAAAAGACTTGATGCTATTACGCAGGATTTTGACGCCATGTTAAATTTTCTCAGGCTTAAGAAAGCCAAAGTCTTATAAAATATATTCAAGTAAAAGCAAAAGTGTAACATTGCGTAAGTACAACATAGTAGAGAAGGATACATTACATTCAACCTTTGTCATCATATTTTACTTCCTATTTGCAAATTATTTTATTATTTGTATTAAACACAAACGTTATTTTGTTATATTGCACTTTATGTTAATGTTTTTAACTTTGAAAGTGAGATCTAACATTACAGTGTTTGTAACACTACTCTTCCTGCGCTAATATTGGTCTCTATTATGCCAATAATTAATTATGGCTTACGAATTATTAATATTATCAAGAGAAATTATTAATTTATGAACAATTTGAAAAAATTAAACACAGCATAGTAGTGCAAAAAAAATATCACATCAATGGTGCATTTCAACTATGGACCAATAAATTAAGTATTCGACTACTTAACGTACATCTTGCTTGTGACTCACGAAGGCAGTGACAAGTGGACATACGCATCACAATCTATTTAAAAAACTCCTGTCCAAATAAGTTAATGTCACATCTTTATGTGTATTTATATATGTATATATATCAGTCACCTTTCAGTCACAGCAAGGTAATAAGTGGTGCCACATGGTACAAATTTGGTGTTTAACATATATTAGAGTATTATTTACATTTAATTTGAAATTATGGGTTTGAAGCGATATTTAATTTTTTGTATTGATTACTGTTAACTAGTACTGATCCAAATACAGTTTGAAAAACACTTCTGAAGTTTTCTTTGAGATAACAGCATCGATGATACAAATATTATATAAACTAGTACAAGCCTGAAGTCTTATTTTCCTTGCTTTTACTGTCAAATGGATAATATTCTGTACATAAGAAAATCAATTTCAAAGCTATTGAGTGACGATATGATGGAAACATTTGAGAACAGTTTTATGATGTATACATTTATCTCAATTAAATAAATTGTTAACAAATCACAAGTCATGTAAAAGGGAAACTTTTGTGTGATTACACCAGGAAAATCTACAAGTCTAGTTTTTGGGTAGTATCAACAAGGCGGAAAAGTTTTGTTTGTAAAAAAGGAAGAGCATTATTTAATATTGCCTGGCTTAATTGATAGCTTACAAAAGAAAAAGAACCTACGATCTGGTGTATCATAAAGTTCATAATTTTATAAAAATATATATTATAAATAAAGTGTTTTCACTTTCTTTTTATACGTCGAATCAATTTCAAAATCAAGATATATTTACCATTCGCTGTATTTTTAAATAAAAAGTCTGAATGGATCATTAAATAAAGAATTCATACATATTCTGAAAGACCTAATAGAGCATAAAATTACAAGGTGAGTGATTTTAACTTCGTATTTGTAATAAGCACTGTATGAGAGTAACCTAACTGACCAACATTTTATTTTCGCTCTTTCAGGATATTAAAGAAACAAAAAGCATGATCAGATAAAACTTGTTATGTATGCTAATCCAAATGTTACTGCTTGAATTATTATTACAGACCATTTTAGTAGTTAAATAGCTCTGTATCTGATAATATAATAATTTAAAACTTGAATTAAAAGAGAGTTTATAAGATGAATTTGCACATAATTATGTTACCAATTAATAAAGTTTCTCTTTAATTTAGTTTCTTTTATTTGTTTATCTAAACTTTAATCAGGTCTTAATTCATTTCAGTAGCCCAAGATACTGCTTATATTGTTTGAAGTACAAAATATTACTGATCGATTTTACTTCTATTTTTTCACTGATTTTTATTACATTGTGTGGTACTTAAATCTTCTGTACTGAATTTTTGCACTTTATTCTGCCATAAAGAATTGTTTCACACTGTTTCTCATAAATGAAGCAGAAAGAGTTAGTTTATATTGTGACAAAAATAGGAAAAGTTTAAATTATTATTGTTCTTTGAAATATCTTTACCTGAAGAATGTGAAGATACGTTTTGGATAGTTGGAATCAATTATAGTGAATTGTCCTACACCCTGGGTGATAATATATTCATATCAAAATGTTATTAGATTGTACTATTGCAGTAGTAAATAAAAACATAGCTGAAAAAAAATAGTTATGCTGAGAAAATACTATTTTGATAAAAAAAAAAACAATCTTCTCAAATCTAGTCAGCTGTAGAATTGTATAAATGTAATTACAGTAAAACGTATAATGTTATTTTCCTAATGGGAAAATTACAGAGTTTCTGAAAAAAAACCAAATATTCTCCACCATATCACAGAAGAGCAACTTTAAATATTTTGTTGTTTTAAATAACATCATAGAACTGCCTAACACTGATCATGTTTATTAAATATCTTACGTTTTAACCACAGACATCTGTAATACTTTAAAAATACTACTATTTTGCAGAAATATGCATGCAGTATAAACGATGCTTCAAAATTCAGAAGAAGGTCTAAAATATACAAACAA
>NW_013665917.1:225640-227507 GCF_000517525.1 Limulus polyphemus
AGAGTTTCTGAAAAAACCAAATATTCTCCACCATATCACAGAAGAGCAACTTTAAATATGTTGTTGTTTTAAATAACATTGTAGAACTGCCTAACACTGATCATGTTTATTAAATATCTTACGTTTTTAACCACAGACATCTATAATACTTTAAAAATACTACAACATTTTGCAGAAATATGCATGTAGTATAAACGATGCTTCAAAATTCAGAAGAAGGTCTAAAATATACAAACAACAACTACAACGTTAAACTAGGTAGAACTCCAGTTTGTTGGCTTATTTAAAATTATTATGTTTTCAGATACACGCAAATAAATGTGATTTATTTTATCAAGTATAGTTTGTTATGCATTTATTTTAATATGGGCGTTGTTTAGCTTAAGTTTATATTTAAAAAACACGCACAGCTTGAAGTGTTAGATATGTATTACGAAACTCCCGCTTATTCTCCAAACTTGTATAATATTCTCGAGAATAAGAATCAATAATATATCTATATACGAAAACGTTTAAATATAGCTCAGTATTGTTCTGTAATCTGAATTTTTCTAGAAAACCTTCCCACGCCAATAAATACAACCAACGCGACGCGCCCAAGGGTGTGTCTATTAATAGTTCGATATAATCAGTGTGCTATAAACTTCGAAAGCTATAACTGTGATTTTTATAACGCTTATCAATAGGAAAACTTCAGATATTTGACCAGGAACCTTTACAAAGTTCGAACACTACAAATTATTTAACTTCAGTAGATTCTCATCGGACATTAGTATTTTTACGAAAACATTACCTAACTTCAACGGACCAAAAATTCAGCGTGTATGGCAAAGGACAAATCTAGCAAGCTTCCCGGGGAATCGTATTTACATCAACTTGAAATTAACTCGCAGACAAGAAAGAAAACTTTATATTATTTGTAAGTTTATGAAACTTCTGTTTATAAATCATTGTTTGTAATAACTATTTGTAATAATTGTTATTGTAAATTGTATTGTTATGTGTATATTAAAACGTATTTGTGTTAATAACGAAAATGGTGCGTATCAATCTTGTTGGCAAATACCATAAACTATATATCGGCTTTTACAAAAATACTAAATCCAAAGTACGATTTAACTACAAAATTTAAATTATCAATTAACTCAATTTCACGCTACTTGAAATTCTAATACGTAACATAATAAATTGGGGGCTTGTCCGGGGTATGAGTCAGAGACAAAATTCAATCTAAATTTAAATTTAAATCACAATTGAATTAATATTTATCAGTGCCAATAATATTTGATCATGTCTAATTATCAATATTTTTTGTATCACCCTCTCTAGAACAATATAACACGAATTGCTCAAAATTTCCAAAGTTTTAGAACTAGAAGTTAAAAGATCAATGAGAAAAAAATGAACTAAAAAAGCGTATTATCAAAATACTAGTCGATGATGTTTTGTTGCCTGAGGAAGCATTAGAGAAATACTCTAGTGTCCTTACTAGCCAATCGGGGTTGAGTGATAAAGATAAATTAGAGATCCAGCTAAAATTGAAACAACTCGAGCTTGAACAGGCTTGAATCGAAGCCGAGAAAGATAAAGAACAAGCTCGTATTGAAGCTGAAAGAGAAAATAAACGTCTCCAGGCCGAAAAAGCTCGCATTGAAGCCGAAAAAGAAATTACGCTGAAATAAATGGAAATTAGACTCAACACTGATCGACCAAGGCAAAATAACAACTTTGAATTTAATCGATATGTTAAAGTACTACCGTTCAATGAAAATGAAGCTGATAAATGTTTCCAACATTTTGAGAAGGTGCCCAAACTATGGAATGGCCCACCGCAAAATGGTCATTATTATTACAAAGTGTCTTAACT
>NW_013665917.1:227528-228741 GCF_000517525.1 Limulus polyphemus
AAGTTAAAAGATCAATGAGAAAAAAATGAACTAAAAAAGCGTATTATCAATACTAGTCGATGATGTTTTGTTGCCTGAGGAAGCATTAGAGAAATACTCTAGTGTCCTTACTAGCCAATCGGGGTTGAGTGATAATGATAAATTAGAGATCCAGCTAAAATTGAAACAACTCGAGCTTGAACAGGCTCGAATCGAAGCCGAGAAAGATAAAGAACAAGATCGTATTGAAGCTGAAAGAGAAAATAAACGTCTCCAGGCCGAAAAAGCTCGCATTGAAGCCGAAAAAGAAATTAGGCTGAAAGAAATGGAAATTAGACTCAACACTGATCGACCAAGGCAAAATAACAACTTTGAATTTAATCGATATGTTAAAGTACTACCGTTCAATGAAAATGAAGCTGATAAATGTTTCCAACATTTTGAGAAGGTGCCCAAACTATGGAATGGCCTACCGCAAAATGGTCATTATTATTACAAAGTGTCTTAACTGGTAAAACACAAGAAGCTCATGCCGCTCTCTCTTTAGAAGACTTTACAAATTATGATAAGGTTAAAGCAGCTATTCTCAAAGCATACGAGTTAGTACTGCAGACTTATCGCCCAAAGTTTAGAGGTTATCGCAAACAAGATAATCAAACTTATATGGAATTCGCCCACGAAAAAGAGGTTTATTTTGATCGATGGTGCAATTCTATGCATATTGGCAACAGTTTCGACAAACTAAGACAATTGTACCTAATTGAGGAATTTAAACTTTGTGCACGTGACGACCTCAAAACTTACTTGGATGAAAAGAAAGTTGAAATACTACAGGAAGCAGCCGCTCTTTCCGATGACTACACTTTAACACATAAAACCACTTTTCATAAAAATAAATTCTTACCATCTCAAATAAAACCTGTATCTGTTCAATCCACTAAAGTTGAGGATCCTTCAAAAAATCCAGCTTCTCTGGTTCGTAATCTTCTGACAGTCAGGATAAAACTTCTTTAAAACAATCAAAGCCTGTCTGTCATTTTGGTAAAAAATCTGGTCATGTTATGTCCGATTGTTGGTGTTTGAAAATGAAAAAAGAAAAGAAGGCAACACTCAGTGCGTTTGTGTTCAGATATGGACGTGGTTTCACCAGATCGCCCGATGTTGTTGATATGGCCACT
The DNA here is from genome assembly GCF_000517525.1 of Limulus polyphemus. Taxonomy (NCBI): domain Eukaryota; kingdom Metazoa; phylum Arthropoda; class Merostomata; order Xiphosura; family Limulidae; genus Limulus; species Limulus polyphemus. Next base: position 228,686 of record NW_013665917.1, read on the forward strand.
GATGTAAAGGCTGATGTAATCAGGGAGAAATTTAGACCTTTTGTGTCTGTTGGTTC
>NW_013665917.1:228812-232996 GCF_000517525.1 Limulus polyphemus
AACATTATATTTTTATTTCACTAGACTGTTTGTATGCAAGTTTTTGTATTGTTTTTGCGTTACGCAAGATCTCTACAGAAGTTTATTTCACACGTGACGACCTCAAAACTTACTTAGATGAAAAGAAAGTTGAAGTACTACAGCAAGCAGCCGCTCTTTCCGATGACTACACTTTAACACATAAAACCACTATTCACCAGATCACCCAATGAGGAATTTATACCTTTTGTGTCTGTTGGTTCTGTGATACTGGGGCGACTCAATCATTGTTGTTAGAAGGTACAGTATATTGCCTTTAGATTAGAGTTCTGCCACTGGTGAGCCTGTTATTTCTCAGGATATCGAGGGTGGCTTTGTTAATATTCCTCTTCATAACATTTATTTAGCATCAGATCTAATTTCGGGACCAGTTGTGGTTGGAGTAAGACCTACTCTGCCAATTAAGGGTGTATCATTGTTGTTGGGAAACGATTTGGGTGTGGGAAAAGTTGTTGCCGAACCTAAAATGGTTAACAAGCTGATCACTGTTTCATCTAAGGATGATGTTGTCGTTGAGGAGAATTCCGATATGTTTCCCTCGTGTGCTGTGACTCGAGCTCAGGCTAAGAAATTAAGCCAAAAACAAATGATAAACATGGATTCAGAGGGCGATATTATAGATTTGTCTCAGACATTTTGAGGATCCTACGGGGATCTTGTGGATGATCGTTCTACTGAAAATACCTCAGTGAGTGACAATTATGGAAATGAGGGATTTGATTCACCTGGTGAAGTTCCATTTACTAAAAGTAAACTGAATTTAACTCAATTTCAGACCATTTAAAATTCTAATACGTAACACTTATTTTGTGAATATTCTCCAAAAATAATTCCATTGGAATTGGAAAGTTGGTAAAAGCATACCCTCAAAAAAACATATTAAAGGTCAATGTTTATTAACATTCAATAAGAGAGCAACACGAAAAGATATTTCACAGAACTTCTTGTAGTCCCCCGGTGGGACAGATAATTTTATGGACTTACAACTCTAAAATACAGAATTCGATTCGCCGCGGTACACACAGCAAATGTGTGGCTTTACTCTAAAACAAAGAATCCTTGTAACTGGTTCATAAGAAAATATTGAAACATTCACATAAATAAATCGTTTAGTAGAGTGGATTAACTAATAAAGCGCATTACGGTGTTATAAAAAGAAAAAGAAGATTAAGTTTTTATCTCCTAAGTAGATTCAAATATTTTAGGAGACTATAAAAATCAACAAATAATTTAATGATAAAATTTCCTTGATGAGATAAAAGCCCCCCAGTAGCTCAGTTGTAAGTCTAAAGATTTATAACGCTAAAAACCTTGTTTCTATACTCGTTGTGGGCACAGCACACATAGTCCATTACATCGCTTTGTGCTTTAGAATAACAAGCAAATAAACAGACTAGATAAAGATATAATTACAACACTTCAACATATTTACCATGGTATACTAATGTCAAGAAATCCGTGAATATAACTGCATGTTTCCGTTAATTTATTACAATCCTTTAATACATTTTATTGTTTAGTGGCACATCGTTAAACATGGAAGCCCAAATGAATATTTTCAAGGAGAGGTGGGCAAAACATGTATATATATAGGGGATCAGCTTTTACAGTGAAAGTCAACAGACTAAAATAATATGTATTATGTGTGTTTAAACGCAAACACAAATTTACAGTTTTAATAAAAGTTACTAAAAATATTAAGTTTACACCATAATACGTTAATTTTTTTGTAAAATGTAAGGGAGGGGCAAATCCCCTCCCTGCGGGCGTCCATGTCGTGAAATAGTGTAAAGTTCAAATCCTGTATAACACCACAACAAATACAATTAAATGTATTTGTTTTGGGTTTTTTTTTGTATGTGATGGAAGCCCTTTAATTTTTTGTTTACAACCAGTAAATCGTATCCTGTTAAAATATACACTTCAGTAAATTTATGATTATTTACAAACAAAAGGAAGCTTGAATCGAGTTTTGAATTTTTTGTACGATTTTAAATGCAACTGACGAAATACGATTAGCAAAAACAAAAGTTTCCGTTTAGGATTGTTAAATTAAACCAACATAAACATGAATAATTAATTATATTACAATGGTTTAACAAAATAAAATTGTTACTACATGAAAGTATACAAAAGATAGATTGATATAACATAAAACGAAATAAAAATTCGTTAATTCTTCTGAGGTTTCGAACATACTTTTTTTCGTCAAGCATAGCTCTAGAACTTTGTATCACTGATAGTAGAAAATTGATGCCGCTACACGCAAAATGGCAACTTAAAGTTCGTTTCACTAATAATATTAGTAATATAGTGTTACGGTGATTTATGTACTGAAATAATATAGCAATATTGAACTTGTATATTTAATTACATACTTTAATGTTATACGTATTTATATGAATATACCTTATTAGAAATTAAAAGAAGCGTACATTTTACGTAAAAAGTGTCTCTTTGAATCTTATTCCGTATTTCATTTTTTATTTTGTTACTAATTACACTTTTACAAATTACAGTACAATTTACAAACGTTACATTACGTCGTTATTTTACTTTCGTTCTGTTTTTATACAAGTAGGCATACGTATACGTAAAGCACTTAGTACGGTAGTCAATACTACTACTACAATTTGAAAAAGCATATACTTTAGCTTACCGCAATACTGAATTTTAAATTTAATATTAATTCTTGTATATCATATCGCTTTTATCATTGTATACCTATTATGTGACCTAAAATATTTAAATTTTACTTTCTACTTGGTTTGAGTCTGACTAAGCTAGCTTACAACGTGCATATTTTGTAGGCCAAAGACTTAAAATAGAACGATAATTTAACATTATTATTAATGTAATAGACATCTGACTGGTGCCAGAGTATGAGCTGTGTGGTTTGACTTGAATAACCAGGAAAAGAAGGATTATGATTTCAAGATTTTTGGAAGGATATGAAAATCCAAAATTTATTTTAATTGAAGGTACGTATGTACAGTTCTCTTTATAAATTTTAATTAATACTCCTGCACTAGACACTTTTGTTCAAAAAAGCAAAACAAATGCAAAAGATACATTTTTTTTACATTATATTTTTTGTGTGAACAATGAAAACAAACTTTAGACCTTAACAGTCTGCAAAATTTAAAAGCAGCAAATTAAGCATTTTGTGTACTGCTAAATTTTTGATATTTGCATGAATAGTAGTATTCACATGAATAATATTTTTGATAATAATTTTAGATGTCTAACATGGAAGAGACACTTTATTTGTGCATAAACTAAAAAGCAATACTATGGTCAGATTTCAAGAGTTGGCTTAGAAGCACTCGTTTTTACGATGTTTCCCAAGAAAAAAACATTAATATGTGACGACTAGGAAGTTTCTGATGATACTGTTTTGGTTGTAAAATTTCAGAGAAAGAGGTTTATTTAACCATCTCAGCTCCAAAGGAAAGATAACTTTCAACATCATGCCATACCTTCCTGCATATGTCAATATTTAACCATTACAGGTCCAAGTGAAAAAAACACTTTCAGTACCATGCCATACCTGCCTGCATAGATTGTTTGCTATCAATTCTATGTTGTTGTTGTTTTTAATCAGATTTCTCATTATACACAACTTAGTTTCTTTATTTATTAATTCATACTTTATACAAAACTCAAACATTTCTGTACTATTAAAATGTTGTGTACCAGTGAGACAGCAGTAAGTTTACGGACTTACAATGCTAAAATCTGGGGGTTTGATTTCCTGTAGTGGACACAACAGATAGCCGAGTGTGGCTTTGTCTCTAAAAAAACAAACAAAATCAAAAAGTTCATGCACAAATATTAAAATGTATACTATTGTTAATCTTTCATGTTATTATTTTTGTAACATGCCTATCTTAAAGTAAACCAATATATTTTCCAAAATTTCCAAATCTGTTTCAAATCACTTATCTCAGTTCACTAATGATAAATCTTGTCACATTAATTTTCTTTTTCTGGTCATATCTTTCCAAAAACTCAAACAGATTGTAACAGGAAGTTTCTGCAATCCTATAGCCATCTTGAAGACATGAAACAAATCTTCTTTTATTTCCCCAAGTTATGAAAAGAATAATTTTGAGTGCTTAATTCCAAACTCTTACTCGTATATT
>NW_013665917.1:233996-235787 GCF_000517525.1 Limulus polyphemus
GAAAAGAATAATTTTGAGTGCTTAATTCCAAACTCTTACTCGTATATTTTAAATTTGGGATTATATTGATAAATATTTTCTGTAATAGATAGAACATGATTGAGCACAATATTCTAAAAGATAGATGTCAATAATTTTATACAAAACAACAAAATGTTTACCCTATAAAATCAAAGTTTCCTGCATGTCTTTGCATCTTGTTGTTTCATTTTATCACAACTACTTACTAACAGACTAAGACTAAATTATTACAAATTGTACCCCCCCCCCCTCTAAATTATTGTATGTTTGAGTGGGTACGTAAAAGGTTGGAGATCTAAACTTGAATATTAGGGAAAAAAAGTATAAAGATGTGGAAGCTCAAGTCCAGACTTGCTTTTTGCCAAAATTAATTTTTGGTGAGAGATATGATAAATTTGGTAAAAGATGGTACATCAAAAGAATTGAGGAAATGAAAGGTTATTCAGCAAACTGAAAAGACAAAATGTCCCATTCCACCATGTCAGAAGTAAATAATATTAGATTTAGTTTTTTGCATGTATTGAAGTTTTATACTATTTAAAATCAATAACTAAATAAATGAGAAAGTTTGCTTATGTAATCTAGAATTTGTTTGGTAAAGAGTTTATTTAATAATTCTTGTTTTTTGAAAAAATGGTACTCACTGATAAGAGAAAAGTAAAGCAAAATGGAGTTACATAATGGTATAAACTTCACAAAATGAAAGTGATGTGGTCTTAAAGGAATTTTTTTTTTTGTTTCATAACGTATCATCATTTTGTAAGCTTATTATTTCAATATGAAATAAATCCATTTTTTTTCTTAACTTCTTTGTTCTTTTGCAGATACCGTAAGTAGAAGTGGGAAAAATCTGTTGAATGCATTTCTAAAGCACTATATAAAAAGGTATATTCTGTGATGGAAATTTTGATTTTACTTGAATTTATATGAAGTATTCTTAAATATGTTGATTATACCTGTATTATTATTTACTTGTGGTATGCAGAAGTTTACTCAATAACATGCAATAAATATTTTTAAGTTTTATTTTTTTATATTCAATGAAACAGAATCATATAAAGGAACATCAAACCTTATATAATTGAATTTTCTTTGTTGTAGTGTGGATTTGTACAAAACAGTATTCTTTAATATTATTGAGCTGGCCTTACTAAACTGTTGTCTTTCCTCAAGGACAAAAGCTGTTGACTTTGTGTATTAGTAACTTTTCCAGGAGCTTTTGATAAGAATTAGCTAAGAAAATCACAATGGTATGGGTTGAGGAAAGACTAGTTGATTGGATTGTAGAGCAGTTAGATGTAAGAAAGCAAATGATTGTTATTAATGGAGTCCAGACAAACTGGACCCTTATTCCAAGTGGAGTATTTCAGGGATTAGTGATTGCATCTTTGCTTTTCTTATTTATGTTAATGATAATTGGTAGGGGTGTAAAGAAGTTATTGCTTACATAAATGAGGGTATAGGTGTGGATTTGGCATATTTGCTCTTTTTGATTTCCATCAATGATGTAGATCAGGGGTCACCAAACCATTTTTCACAGTGGGCCAGATAACTGAGAGAATGACGAGTGCGGGCGCATAACCATTTTGTTCAATACAATACAGTGAATACACAAAAAATAACGACAACAAACATGTTTATTTACCAAAAAAGTTATCAAAAAAGGAGATGTTAGCAATAAGATAGTTATACCCCCCCCAGTGCTCACATATCCGAATCCCGCAAACTAAGCAGAAAAAAAAAAGCAAAAGGGTTTGGTGACTGGACAAT
>NW_013665917.1:236665-238652 GCF_000517525.1 Limulus polyphemus
AAACTCAGATTGGACAAATTTTGACATTTTTACTTACACTTATTTAAATTTTTTCTACAGATAAGTTTATCTACAAATCTATGATATTTCCATATAAATAATTATATTTTAGCTCATTTGTGGCACAGTGCAGCAGCGGGCCGGATGAACTGACCTCGCGGGCTGTAGTTTGGTGACCCCTGATGTAGATGAAGGAATGGTCAATGAATTATTTGAATTTGTTGATGACATTAAAGTTTTGAGTGATGCTGGCTGTGAGGAGGATGCTGCTGCTTTATAAAAAGATTTAAATTATTTGTTGAGTTAAGCAAATATATGACAGATGGCTATAAAATATAATAAATGCAAAGTAATGCATGTGGGATATCATAATTTGAATTATGAGTACAATTTTGAAGGACAAAATCTATCTTAACAGTATTATGGAAGAAAAAGAATCTTGATGTACTGGTTGATCAGTCTCTTTTAGCCATCCAAGCAATGTGTTGTTGCTAGTGGTAGGACAAATAGGATTTTAGGTTGTATCCAGAGAAATATTGAATACAAATCTAAAGAGGTTATAATATTGTTTGTATATGTCATTGGTTAGGCCAAAATTGGAGTATTGTGTTGTTCTTAGATGACTTACCTTGGGAAGGATATTGAATTGTTGGAAATGGCTTAAAGGAGGTTTCTAGGACAATACTTGGGATGGAAAGTTGTCATACAAGGACAGGTTAAAATATCTGAAATCATTTTCTCTTGAGAAAAGAAGAGTTAGAAGGGATATGATTGAGATGTTTAAGGTTGTTAAAGAATTGATAGTGTTGATGCATCATCTTTTTTGATATTTAATTGTGAAAATGGTAGGAATATGGGACACAAATATAAATTTTGGCCAGGTAGGTGTCATATTCAGCCAAGCCAGCTTTATTTTGTAACTGGATGGTTGGCCTTTGGAATGAATTGCCTTCAGGTAGAATGGATGCAGTTAATTTAAGGTAGTTTAAGGGAAGGCTTGATAAATATTTGAATGATAAGGGCTGGCCATGAGTGTTTTATTTTTATTTTAAAAAAAAAGATATATGTATACACATTATATTTAGTGTTGGCAATGAAAGATTGGGATTTTTAGTAATAATTAGCTGAATAAGACAAAGTTCTTCCTACCATCAGACTGGATTGTTTGTTTAGAACGAAATTTTATATCATGAGCTAATTTTTTACCTCTGATTGAACTCTTCTTTGTATAAAGATCCAGGTTCATCTGACGGAAAGTCAAATAACAGCAAGTGGACCTTGATATCTCTAAAACATTTAATAAACATATTACCATCTTACATACAAATACAAGTGTATCAGAACATTCTCAACACAGTTAGAAATACACTAAAGTTTAATATCATCAGCAAACTTTAATAACTTACTAATTATACATATAATTCAAAGGCAACATGGGATTTATTAGTCCATCCAGGCCATCCCTTCGACTAAACTAAATTTTCCCATCCATAACACCCAGCAGTCCTTAAGAAACTGATATTCTAACTTACCAGTATATATATTTTGTGAAATTGTTAACTATGTCATATTTAGTTTATTAAATCTTAAAAAAATTAATGTCGCGTTTTGGAACACTTTCATTAACCACCCCCCAAAAAACGTACATCACTTATAATAGTTAAATAAACCACCTAAACATCATGTTAGTGTAGCCTATATAATGTGCAAAGTTTAGTATACTCTAATCCCTTATAGTGATGGCACACAATGAGACACACATTCGGCATGTAATGCTGTTTGAAAACAAGAAGGGAAACAACACCTCTGTAGCCACAAAGAATATCAAAGATGTTTAAGGAGATGTTTTGAACATTCATAAGTGTCAACGATGGTTCAGCAAATTTCATTCAGGTGACTTTAGTCTTAAAAACTGTGATGGCAAGGGCCAACGTGTTGCAATTGATAGTGATGCTCTGAAGATGCTTGTTGAGTCTAATCCAAGGCA
>NW_013665917.1:239180-278166 GCF_000517525.1 Limulus polyphemus
AACTATATTCTCCAGATATGGCACCATCTTTTTCGTTCGCTGCAACACCATCATAATGGGAAAATGTATGCAAATGTGGAAGGTGTTAAACACAACATCGACATGTTTTTTTTGCTTCAGAGCCAAGTGATTTCTTTAATCAGGGCATTAACAACCTGATTGTAAGATGGAAAAGCATCATCAATAAGAATAGAGACTATTTCATTTAATAAATGTTTTGTTTTGATATACAAGTTGTTTGGGTTTTTTCATCTAAAAAAAAGCAACATTAATTTCTTGATGACCTGATACTTATTCTGCCTTAGACAATTTCCATGTATGATTCCAAAGCTCCAAGATTTCAGGGTTGTGTAGGTGTAGTGTCAACTCTTAGCTATTTGAAAACATAAAATTATATTACAGGATAAATTATATTATTAATCATAGTTTTGTAATTTTTAAAATTATTGTGTTAGTGCTTATTAGACAGCAGATATATAAAATCTAAGCACTGTACCTTATATTAAATGCTACTGTTAAATTCAGTATTTTTGTTATCTTTCTTTTTTCTCACTATAAATTCAGAAACACTTTAAATGTTATCAGTATGTAGTAATTATTATATACTACTCAATACTTTCTATGTCAACTTTTTTTTCTGTGTGCTTTCTGTGATGTTAGGTTTTATAGATTGTGAGATTTATTTGACTCTTAGAGAAAATTATGTAAATTCAAATTATGTTTTCATGTAAATGAGGTGGTAACAAATATAGTTTCTAGTAATTGCACTTTACATTACTTACTAACATTTGTGTCCTCTGGTGGGACAGTAGTCAGTTTACAAACTTACAATGCTAAAATTTGGCATTTGATTCCTTGTGGTGGACACAGCAGATAGCTCATTGTGGCTTTGCTCTAAGAGAAACAAACAAATCATAACAATTGCATGAATACATGTATGTGATTAAAAAATAACAGTACTAATTAGGAGAGGTTAAATTAAACATAACTATACATGTGTGTTTGAGGTTGAACTTTTTGATATTAGTTCATTTGAAGTAGTTTAACAGCACTAGAAACCATGACCAACTTTCACACAACTGTATGTTTCTGTTCATCTTAAGCTCTGTGTTTTGTACAGTAGCTAGAAGTTATAAATGCTGGCATAAATTATACATTGATAATCTCTGTGTGCCATTTTATAGTGCAAGTTACATTAGTAGATTAAAGATTGCCAACCATAAATTATGGAAGCTTTATCAAAAAAGAACTAATGAAATTTCATGTTCTACAAGATATACGAGAAACCCATAAGTTGACCAAAAAGTTTCTAAAGCAAAAAGAGTGTGTGAGTTAATTAGTTTGAAGATGCATCATATAATATGTCACACAGAACAAGTTAGTTACACCTACCTAGCAAAAATATTAACCTATAGTTAAAAAGTCAGTGAATGCTGTGTGTTTGTTACCCCTTTTAACGTTTTAACTTAATATATTGTATAACTAGTTAGTGAATTCTGTTAGTGATTTACATTATTTACTATACAATGAAACAAATACAGACAGCATGGGATGCACAAGTGAAAGATATTTTTTTTTATCTTCTCAACTTTCTAAAACACTGTAAGGGAAGTATGATTGTCAAAGTTAGTCTATAAGTTGAATTGCATTGGTTACATACTTTCCTAAATATCATTATATTTCTTTTAATTTATAGATTGATAATTTATGATGGATATAGTGACCCTCTAGGCTGGAATGGAACCTGCAGCACAGATGGAAGAGTTATAACAAATTACAATATTAAACCTATATTGGAGAATTTGATTACTCAAGAAAATGAAAATACAATTGTCACTGTGGATGGCTTATCAAATGTTCTTCTTCACATATCAGTACCTGAAATATATCAAATGTTTCATAAACTTCTCAATAATCACTCGTGTAAAGGTAAGAAATCTCACTTTAAGTAAATTTTATGTTTCAGTTAGAGATTTTAGAAGGTTTTGTTCAGTACTGTTATTTGTGCATTTGAAAAACAGCTGAAAGTATAAATAAAGAAAAGAGAGAGCTCTTAGAAATATTTGTTAAGGCCCTGCTATAGATAAATGACTTGAAATTAGTAGCATTTACATTCAGATTGGAAATAAAAGCAATTACAGCTAACTATTAATGGCAAAATGTAATGGCTATTCACCCTGTTCAGTTAGTGAGCTTTAATAAATGTTTATGCATAATATTTACAGAGGGTTAATTGCACTTTATAAGAATGATGTTCCTGGTCCTGCCTTTGGAACTACTCTCATTTTGATGGCTGCAGATATGCATTTTTGTTGCCCTCAAAGTCTTGATAAAAATTAAACATAATTTTTGGTATGGTTATTGTTAATACTTTACTGAATTTTTATTTATTTCAAACATTCAGTTTAGAACCCCAGATAATAACAGGCTCAAAGAGTGTAATATCCAATAACTATTATAATTTATATGGCTTCCTAACTAAGCTGTAACTGTGTTAGAATAATTTTTTTACTATGTTTGAAGTGAACTCAGCAGTAGCATTTTTTATCAGGATGCAGAATAATTCAAACGTTGTCATCAGAATGAACAATTAATATACATACATATTTCTCCTTCTATTGATTATAAATAAATAATTAGCAAATGTCAGAGAGAATTTTTGACATTTAAAAGATGGTGTGTGATAGGAGGGCATGGCATGGAATGTAGATTTAACTTTATGGTATATATTTCTATAAATCAAGATGATTGGAGACTATAAAATTAGACCTTGTCTCAAAAATATCTACACTATAACTTGGTCATTTTTATTAAAAATTAAAACTGAAATATTAGTGAAAACGATGTTTAAGTGTGCAATTTGGAGTGAACAAGTATTGCATGAAACATAGAAATAAAAATTTAGGATTCATCAAAATATTTCCTTTTGATAATAAGAAATTAAAACCAAAATAATATTAAAATTTGATTTATTAACTATTTTATATACACAAAGAATTAACATGGGAACAGTTCAAGAGAAGGCTATGTTTGTCTGGCAGAAACTAAATCATCTATTCTAATGTAAAGACAGTGTCATAGATTGTACTAAAAAGATCCACAAGTTATTAATTCTATCAAGAAGTGGTGTTGATGGTTTTAAGAGTCAGGAAGTGTGTACAATGAGAAAAGAGCCCTACTCTGTGATGTCCTCAGGTTAAACTGATTTCTACAGTGTGTGTTAGGTAGGTCTGCTTTAAAGTGAGAGGATCTACAGGATTAATTATAAAGTAAATCTGATTTTTAACTACTAACTGACTTTAAAGCTAAGAAATAAAGAGACTGGACACAATGTGTGCATACTTGTATTAGAACACTGGATGTTTGTCTGCTATTGAATGAAGGAATTGAATAACTGGCTTTTTCCCTTGTGATGTTTTCCCATCAAAAAAATCACTTGAAAACACATGTAGCCTGTTTTAAATCTTGTTTTTTACTTAATAGGATGATGTTTTGCATCAGCAAATTCACTTATTGGCTCAGAAAGCAAGGGTTACAACAGTTTTTAGTCACTGATCTTTCAACCTCATGAACATCCTATCTTATGAAGTAATAAACAAGTGGCAATCATGAAATATAGAGCTTACGTCATATTGTAAAATACTGTATGATATCTCAGAGAGCAAGGTTCACAACGCCCTTTTTGTTGAGTTTTTTAAATTCTTTTGGGCAAACTGTTGATGTATTAAGTATCATATCTATTCACTCTAGCTGTCTTAATTTCTGCTAACTGTTTGATAATCATACAGTGTAGTGCATACATAGTATTTAACATCAACACCTGGGAGCTCAGAAAGCAAGTGTTGCAATGCCTTTTTCAACTGAGTTTTTCTAGCTACCATCTTCAGTTGTGCAAACTGGTAATGTACCAAGCATGACATCTACTGACTTCAGTTGTTCTAACTTGTGATGATCATCTAGTCCCACCCATATCTATTGGGAGATTGACTTTGGTGGTTCTGCTCTCTAACTTTAGCATTTCTTCATCTGGCTCATCATGCACAACCAGATAAGTACTTTCACCTCTTTTATCCTCATCAGATGAATCAGCATGACTTAAGATGGCAACGTTGTTCTTTTCCAGCTCATTGGTCTCAGCCACAAACTACTTGTCAAGGTTCATCTCAGCCCTTTGGACACAGCTTATGGATATGCTTTATTCATTTTCTCTGTGTCAAATGACTGCTGTTACTTGTAAGTCAATAGACCAACCTGCTAAACATTTGGCATATTATCAGTAAATATTACAATGCTTTCATATGCAAAATATCAGGGTTTTTTATTAAGTCTTAAGGTTTGTTGAGCAATGTTTTTCTTGTGCCTTTTTTCTTTTCACATGTTGCCTATCTAACATGCAAAGTAATTTTCAAATTTCACGTGCAAGATCTTTATATTGTCCAGATAGTTATCAAACATTTCTTAAGAAAAAACTGTATTTTATCTCTTATTTTCAATAATGAATTTCTGTAACCACCATAAAAATATTAGGAAATAAATATAAATTATGGCTTTTTTGTTCTAGAATGACTACAAATTATAACACAGAAACATAAATGTTTAGACTAGATAGCTTAAATCTCATAACATTATTCATTTATATGTATATTTATTATTTTTATTATATTGACCTTTCAGCCATGCCTGGTTAACAATACAGAAGTTACAATGACATGGTGTACGTGTACTCATGTTACTGTATCCAACAATATAAAACTGACCTTTAGTCTTTACAAAGTGACTTTTCTTGGCTGTGTTTTAATGGACTAGTATTTTGTAAAATACAGTCACATTTCAATTATTATACATTATATATGTATATAGAGTATTACTATTTACAAACAAGTTCTTAAACTTATTTTCTTAAAACATAAAACAATAAATAAAGAACTAAAGCAAATCTTTGTATTTGGTTGCTGCTTGTTGTAGCTTGATAAGCCTTAAGAATTTTTGCAAATGGAGGATGTAAAACGAAGTAATTTTTTTGAGGTTTTATATATATACATTTCAATAACCAAAAAATCATAAATTACTATATCGATACCATAGAATTCCATTATAATTTATCAAGTTTAGTAACTAAGCTGTATTTGGATCTAAAAAAATATGAAATTTCGAATAGGCTAAAGACTCAACTTATCAGCACAAAGGTTTCTCTTGAAAGAAAGAGATGATGCCATTTTATTTCAAAATGGCCAATAAAGCCACAAAGGGAAAATTCTGAGCTTTCGATTGGTTATTCACATGTCATATATAGAAGTTAGTGTATATAAGGGCTGTTTCCAAAAATGGAAAGAGGTGAGCAGTTTGATTCAGTACATGTGCGATATCTCAGCAAATAGAAAAGATAGGAGGTTCTTATTTTATATTCTAGCTTGTCAATATTGGTAATTTGAGTTCCTAATTCGTACAAAATTATAGACTTTGTATTTTACATCACAAACATCTAATTTGAACTAGTGCTGCATTCAATATACCACATGACACACAAAAATTGATATTTAGGTGTGTTTTTTAATATTTATTTTTAAATTAAGAAATTAAATAATGCATAATATGAAAATTTGAATTTTTATCTTCAGTTTGATACCAAACTTAATGACATAAATTCATAAAATAGTAGTGTAATAAAATTTTGAATGCGAGTCAACAAACGAGATGACTTGGCCATTGACCCTGAATCCATCTGGAAAGGGTTAAACTGTTTTTCACAAAGAGTGTTATGTAGGTCAGGAGAATCAGCAGGATGAATTACGAAGTAATTCTGATATTGTACTTTCCTTCTCTGATAATGTTACATTGGTCAACCTCTGTCTCCAGACCTTGCCCCATTTCCTCCCGAACAAGCTGAGCCTGTTCAGGCAGACAAGGACTTGGATCACCTATTTCCACTTCCTGATTTGCCATGCCTTCCCATGTCCCGCCTGAGGAGTCAGTTAGGCCTAAAATGGTCTTTTAGGATTTTGTTTCTCAGGTATGTGATGTTTTATCCCTTTACCATATTTCCTATGAACCGCATCCTTCCTTACTACATGACCAATTTTCCATCTCTATTTAATTTCCCCCCTCCCCAGATTTGGGCACATGCCCCCTCCCATAGGCTTCAGATCAGTCTGCTCTTGCATATCATCATTTGGACTGTCCTCTTCAGGACCAGCAATTGTTAGGTTCCATTTTGCCTGTTTAGGGTGCAACCTCCAAATCTACTGTAAGTCTGACCAATGCCTAATTTTCCCACCTTCTTCATACCCTCACAACTATTTTACGGTATCTTTCTTCCATCCATCTCCTCTCTGAGACTCTCCACCAAAATTCTGAGGGTTTTCTGGGGACATCCTCTCCCTTCTTACTTCCACATTGGCTCATTTGTCGTCTTCGGCCCTGGCTTTACATACGTTGTTTCTCTGTTGTTGGGACCTTCTAGGTCAGAAAGCGACCTTAACTCGGGTCCATTTATTATCATCTTATCTTTGGGATTTATGTATGGCCCCATTTATGCAATGATACTTCTTCGATATGATCTCTGAGTCTTTGGAATCATGAGTTGCATCAGTACAACAATAGTCTACCTTTTCCAACCTTGTTGCCCGTTTGTCTCAGTCGGAGCCTAATATGGCATCTGTTACCATTTCTCATCTTCTCGAGGTGCATCATCTCATCGGTTTCTTCGATGATGCACATCATGTTGCCAACAGTATTGGGGACTACCTGGTGAGAGCTCAGCTTGCCAATTTTCTTCATCACTGGCATCCTTTCATCAAAGATCATTGGATTCTTCAAATTTTATTGGAAGGATTTGTGATCCCATTTTTTTCCCACCTCCTGTGTCTCCTATACCCGTTTCCTTCCCTCTGCCTTGAGATCCCATGACCAGCCAGCGGAGGGAAGTATTGTATCAGAAGCTATAATTTTCCTATACTCAAAATGTATTTCCGATAAGTATTTCCCTCTGCTTACACTTCCCACCCTTCCTCCCGTGCTTACGTCTTCTGACAAACCTCAAAGTGATATTTAGGTAGAGGCATATAGAGGGAGTCACATGCATCACATATGTCACACTCGTATTGGTGAAGTGATGCATGATGATTTATGTGAGAGTCATGTTGGAATCATTCAATTCCAATAGGAGGGGGAGTAGAAGGCTTGTAGCATGCATAAAGAAAAAAATTGCATATAGAGGGCAGCACTGGACGAGAATAGCTAATCTTGTGAGAAGAGGGAAGTACCTGTCGGTAATACATTTTCAGCATAGCAAAATTATAACTTCTGAATTTAACTACTGAGTTTTAAGCTACGAAATGGAGACTCTGAACATGATACATAACACAAAAGAAAATAATCTTTACCTATTCAATAGGCAAAATGCAGTGTGCATACTTGTATTAGGACACTGGATGGTCATCTGTTACTGGATTTGTGAACTGTTTAACTAGCTTTTCCCCCAAGATGTTTTCCAAACATATATTCAGTATTAAAGTTTGGTTGGTCTGGGAGTAGAGAGAGAGTTGTGCCAGTTCTTCCAGGGTTTTATTCCTTTCAATTTGTTAGGCCCAAGAAGACAGTAGATTGGTATCCTGTCATCGATCTTTCTCATCTATATCAATTTGTAGATTCTCCAAGGTTCACAAGTGACTCATTCCTGACTCTAGGATGATATGACAGGAGTGACTCCAAGAAAGGAGATCCAAGGTTCGAAAACAAAGAGCCCTGGACCAAGTGCTTCCTTGATGGGAAATGCATGACATCACCATGGAAATGTGGGAGTGAAGCCTAACGATTTTCCCCTTAATAAGCCCAGACCACGAGGCATTGCCCATTGAAGAGCAAGAAGGTCCAAAACATTGTATAGGGAAAAAGGATGAAAACACTTTGTTCATGCATAGACCCTGGAATTCATGACTGTTGGTATATGCACCCCATCCCTGAAGAGATGCTTTGGACAAAGTAGCAGTAGAGGAATCCATATCATAGTAGTGTTCCAACTTAACAACCTCTCAAGATCAATGATCATGATTCTGACTAAGGAAACTGGGGAAATCAGTGAATCATTGTGTATGATCTCTTGGTCACATAAAGACCATTGAAGGGATCTCTTGTGTGTTTGCCCCAAAGGCATGAGGAATTTGAGTGATGCCCACAATCCCACAAAAGAAAGAATCATCCGTGTAGTGGAAGAAGGAGAGGTGAGTAAGAGTTGGGTTTCCTGTTCCATAGTGTGGAGCCAGATGAGAGTTGGCTGAGCCCAACTGATAAATGTGACGAAAAAATACCCAGACTGATGTGTTGGAGTGAGAATAGATGTCTCATCTCTGATAATGAAGGCTGCCTTGGTTGTTTCTGAAAGTAGAATCCAGGTGTGACATTCTGACAATTGATGGGATGGTGCTTGCAGTAACCAGTCATCCATGGAATGGTGTGTGCACAGGGCTAGGGAATGGAGGTAATGAGAAAAAGTTCATATGATTTGGCAGAACCCATATGGTGCTAATGCTAATCCAAAGGTAAGAACCATCAACTGTAGTACCTGACCCTTGTGCACAAAAAATTCCAATAGTGTCAGAACACCACCACTATGGCAATGTTTAGATAGGAGCTGATGATATTGAACTTGAACATCCACAATCCTAGTAAAAAAGGCCAACTTTGAATTGGAGGGAAGGCATAGAGTTGTAACCCAATCCCATCCTGATGGAATGCATCCAATGCCCAAACTCAATGGTGATGTACTGGAGACTAAATTGCCTGTAGTTGAGTATTTCAGTGAGTGGCCAACAATCAATCATTCATTAATATTTCAAAATGTGAGCCAATCCAACAGAAAAACTCATGATGCAGCATTTATTCTATCGGAAGAATCTGTTTGGCTCAAGACAATTGATCTGCCACTGAAGTCATCACCCATGGAACATGGCAAGCTAGTTATGTTACCCAAGGTACTAATTATGATTTGTTCCAACCCATTGTCGGGTCCTGTTGATAGCACCAGATTGGCAGGTACACCTTGGTTTCTGCTTATGCAGTACCTTCAGGAGTGTCTACCTATTCTGCTTTGGCCATCTCTGTGGAGGCAGCGATGATCTCACATCATACACCTGGCTATCCAGAAGCTCAAGCTTCAGGCATGAAGGTTATGCAGTTCTGTGCACAGCATCGAGGTTTAATTTATAAGGTTTCCATGTATCTGTCCCAGTCTTTGCTTTGTTCATGAATGGACATTTATCAATGAAAATGGCACATGTATCAACAATGGTGTATTGAGAAGTTGCACTCACTTCGATCAGAAGTGCGAACCATAACTCATTTTTTGACTGGCTCTTTGGCAAGGGTTTTGCATCTTCCACAATCGCCCTGTATAAGGCAGCCTTATTGACTACCATGTGATACTAGAGACAAAAATTCATCGAGTCCCCAATACTCTCCAGCTCCCTCAAGTCATTTGGGTCCTTTGTCACGAACATTCCAGCTACCTTACTGGTATATTAAGGTGGCATTACATGCCCTTTCTCAACACCCATTTGAGACCTAAGCCTCATGTGTCATGTATCAACTTTCCCTAAAGGTTTATATTTCGTTGCTGCTGACCTACAGATGTTGCCAGTAGGAGTGATTTGAGCTGACTGTGCATGGGACACTTTATCATTCTACCTACATCCTCAGACCAGTTATTCTTTCCCTAAGACACTGGCAGCCAGGGAATGGAATAAATTCTTTTCACCAATTTTATGCTTTGAGATGTCAGACAACAACTTTTTATTCATTGGATTATTCAGTTTCCCAGGATTTATCCCCGGTTACATTGACGAGGTGGGTATGAAATTGATCTATATTGCTTATTCTGGGCTCTCTTTGAAGGCGAGGAAACTTCTGCATGTCACGTCTAATTAGATTCATCCTTAGCAACCCGGTTGAAATGCCCACTGGAGGACATTGTGTGGGCTGGTATGTGGACCTCCCCCAATACTTTTATCTCACATTATTTGCATGGTTTGGCAGTAGCTTCATCTGAGGGTTTTCAACTACCCCCTATAGCTGTCTTAATCACTTCTGCCTAATTATATAGATGGGGTATTTTCATTTTTACGCTTGTATCTTCTTTACCTTTCAGAGTCCATTACCTCGTTTTCACAGGATCCCACTCTGTGGTGAGTGTTTCCTAGGCTGGTGTGCTTTTATCAAACCAATTCTGCACTAGCAACCATTAATTCAATATACTTTATTTAGGTTGCAACAGGCTCTGTAGAAAGGAGGTGTTCCATAAGTCCACCTAGAGGTTGACTGGGTGGTATTGCTGTACTATGCTGAAATGCCATTCATGGACTATCATGAGTAAATCATAAGGGGATCCTGCCCATCCCTGCTGATCTTTGTATTGAATAAATTGGGGGCAGTTTGCTTTTAAAAATTTAGGGATCTTGGTTCGCCCATTGCATTATTTCCAGAGCACTGTTCCTCAGGACTCCACAATGATCATTACCCCCAGATTTTACTAGTAGAGCTAGGAAGTCCTTACCACACTCGGTTTCCAGTCACTGGAGTGGTGGATAGAGGCTTTTACTCCAGAATGTTAGAGTGAATTTCCTACACTCTTGGAGAAGAATGCAAGGTTGGGGACCCTCCTATTTTTATCAATATTGGTTCAGTACATTGTTCCTGGAAGAGGCTTCATTGTCTCCTTATAATTCCAAACACTGAGTGGTCCCATCCTGGGTTCTTGGTTGAGCACAATTTGTTCCACATCCTCCCCATAATTCTGGAGACAAGAAGAATTTACCTTTCCACTCGGTTGGGGAGTGAAGATGGGTGTTCATAATTCCACACTGGATGAGTTCCGTTTCCTCAGATTGAGTATGGCATACAAGATTCTGTCATTCCGAGCCTGGGGTATTGCCTTTCGGACTTCTTCAGGTTGAGAAGATTTGTGCAGTTTGATGTTGCTTGCTTTCTCGTCGTGATTTCAGTGGCTCGAAACGCATCACTCTGTGGCCGCAGGTTGGGATCCACTCATATATATATACATTGTGGATCAATTGCCCTAGCCAACGTGGGATATAGGGACCATGGCGCTATAATTCCAACCCCCAAACAGTGGAACATCAGCTATCTGGTGATGATAAAATTCCTCCCACAGTACATGAATTAAATTCTGGGTGAAGAGCATACCTGTTCTGGATGTAGTGCGGTTCCCCCAGTGTGGTTTGCAGTCACTTTCTGTATTGGAAAAAGATACTGTTTTTGTTCTTTCAGAAAGTTTTTAATTTCAATCATCAGAAATTGAAAAATCATTTTTTTTATGTCTCATGTGAAGGAAAACAATAACATTTTGAAGTGGGTTGAATTAAAAGTTCTGTGTAGCAGTGTAAAAAATAAATAAATATTGTCTGTTTTGCACCAAATAGAATGCTTTGAGAAGGAAAACAATTCAAAAGATTCAATTACAAGTTTGATGTATATTAACAAAACTATAAGTGAAATAATCAACAATGACTTACGGTTTAAAAACAAACACATAAACTAGGTTCATAAGTTTTCTTAAACATATTTAAGGGAATTACGAAGTTATATGAGGGTTATCTAGAAAGAGAAAGGTCTAAAGCTCACTACAATATACATTCACCTCAGTAGCAATGACAAAATGACATAACCATGCTAATACAAAAAGAAACATTCTTTGAAAAATGTATCACTGATTACACGAGAAAAAAAAAGTTATTGATGAGTATTTTTGTTGAAGGATTTTATTACACAAAGAGTAAAGATATTTTGTAATTCATGTTTTATTGATATATTTATATTATAGTTCCTGTAATAATCCTGTATTGTAAAAAGTGTTCTGTTAATAATTTCTTGAAAATAAAATTTTATTGTAGTTGAATTTTAGACTCTCCTTGTATAAAAAATATTATTTCAACAAAATAAAAACATTTTTTTAGTTAAGCAGGTTGTAGCTCTGTTACATAAGGATGTTCATGACAGTGGAACTGTAACAGCTCTTGAACACCTTGCTTCAGCAATAATACAAGTACATGCTTCTGAGGTAGGAAGTTCTGTGATGATTTGTCATACGCTTTACAAGAAACCAACGGGAAAAGTTCTTAGAGAGGTAATTTATAATTTTGTTCTTAGGTTCTGTAGAGTCTTTCCTAAAAACTACATCCTTACACAGTTCTAGGTGAAAAAAAAAAATACTATTAGCAATAAAAAATCACATGCAGATTAATTTTGGTGCATTTAGCACATCATTGTGCATATTTTATGCATAAGCATTGTTTAATTTACATCTGTCTTTTTGCTTACTATTAATTGTTATGAAGGATGAAGACAGCCATAATAGATCACTTAAACAGTAGCTAAGTTCCTGGCTATATGGAGTGCAAGGGCTCTGGAAAAGACTTTGTCTTCATAAAAGTAGGCCATCTAGGATTATTTTATTAGAGCATAAAAGTTGCTATTTAGAGATAAGTTATTTCCATTAAATAAGTTATTTTAATCTTTAGAATGTTAGTGCATTAATAAAACAGTCCCCATGTAAATAGTCATAGAAGGAACATATTTATGTAGGAAAGACTTGAAAGATATGAAAACGAAAATAACAGCTTGATTATTTTGGTAAAAATCTGGCAGTTCAAAGATAGAATTGCTTTACACAGTTTTGTTCATAACAGACAGTGTCACTAGTACTCTGTTTTAATAAGGAGTTGGTACATTTTGATATTAGTCACAGCTTAGCTTCTTACTAACACGTATCACCAACTGCTAGTACACATTTAGTAAAATAGACTGCCGTTACTCTTGCAAAGCAGCACCTAGTGTAGTGATATTTGAAAGTATCCCTTCTGTCTCTCAGTCAGTACTTGGACTTGATGAAGGTTGACAAAGGAGATTCTGGGTGTTATTTGCCTCAAACCATTGCTGGACATGGCATGTGCCTTGGCATGGTGTATTATAATGATGAAAGAAGTATGGTTCTTCCATCATAAATTTTTCATTGGTGCAGGATGTTCATGAATTTTAAGATATGACAAGTCATATATGGCTCCCTTATCTATTTCCTGTTAAAGCATGTTGATACCATGATTGGAGCTGGGCAATTATCTTGATTAACCAACATAATCAATTACCTATGATTAGTGAGTGTCACGTAAAGTTATTGGTCAACCAAAATTATGATTAAATTGATTAATATAATGAAAATAATTGACTAATCAAAATTAGAGTTTCCTATCATTCAAACTATCCACGTAATTGAATACTACTATTGTGGTTTCCCGTAATTATTTTGATTAATTCAAATTTGTTTGGTTTAATCAACCATTATCACGATTTAAGAAAATAAATTTCAAACCAATATTTGCTAATTCAAAATAATACATTTTTGGCTCACTTTGCACAAGAATATTGTGGTGTAGAAAATGATGACTAATTTTATACCCATGATAATCTTTTTCTTCTCTACAAGTGAAGTGGCACATGTTGTTATAATGGGCAGTGCCCTTAGGGCTAGTCGTTGGAGCTTTGACTGTACTGCCAATTACACCAAATTTAGTTAGTTGAGAATTATAGTGGCAAGTGGAGCTCACAAGTTGCTAACTCGAGATAATTTACAGTTAGAATAAAGAAATGGATTCCAAGACTGACATTGAACAAAATACATCAACATTTATTAGGTCTTTCCACATATTATATACTTTTAACATCAATAGTTAAACATTTAATAAACCGTTAGTTTCTTACAATTATAATTTTCACTTTTCAGTTAAACACTATTAACCAATACATATAGAGTATTTCTATCTATTATAAGCATTAACTTCCTTTAGTAAACTACATTAATTGAACAAGAGAGATAGCAATTCTACACTTACAACAGAGTTGGACTGGTATACCTCTGGAGGTTGGAAATCTTTATATTCATGTTGACTCGAGTTTTTATACTGTATTTCTTTGTATCCTTTTGATTTTCCAAATAGTATTCCTGACTACCTGCAAGTAGTTCTGATACTTTATTGGCTAATTTCTGTAACTCATTGGGCATTTCCAAAACAAGAACCAAAACTTTCAAGTAATTGGTTACTGTGATGTGAGTGCTCTGGTTGCCTTTTTTACTTGTACTACTACACTGGTCTGGGGTAACAGATCTCACATCAAAGTACTGATTTGAGATGCTGTCATAAACTTTTTAGTAGGCTTTACTGTGCTACTAACTCGGCTGGTTTCTTTTTCGAAAATGTATAGAGAGAACCCATGCAATATTATTAATTGTATTGTTATAAATTTCATACTATGCTGCATAATGATAAATTTTCAACTACATCAGTTTAGGAGTAAAAAAAAAGTAACTTAATTCTGAAGATTCCTACTGATTACAAATAAAGGGAAGTTCAAAAATGTGTTTAAAAAATACAAACTGAAAACAGGAAGAATAGTCTTGTGAGAGTAATTGATTATCAAAATGTACTAGTTGCCCAGCTGTAACCATGATGGTATCCTAATCATTATTTAAAGTTAGGAAAACATGGTGTTCTCCAGATTATAGTCTAACACAGATTTATCTCTTAATGCAAGCAATGATTAGCATAATATCATTTTCTCACATAATGTTTTTTCTTTACCATAATGTCAACATACTATGTACACAAGGTCTGATGCCTTTCATTTACTGTTGTGGTGAGTAGCTTTTGGGTTATAGCCCATCCATGATATCCGGTAATATATAGTTTCCTTCACACTGTTGGTGTGCTAGTCTGTAGTTCTTGAAGAAGAACCTTATTTTAAGATGTGCAATTTCATTTCATAATTTCAGAATTCTCATGGATTTGGATATGATTCATTCTGACTGGTTGGGCTCATATTCTAGTGATCTTTCATTTCTTTAGCACATTACCATTAGTAAGCAGGTAGGGTAAAATATCTTAGATACTAATACCACCAATGCTGCATTCAATAAGTATTTCTCTTTGAAAATTCATGAGCTCCTTTTTTCATGGATCTTGACTCAACTTGCTAGCTGTGGCTAACATTTAAATATAGATGCTGCATAGTAGTGCAACATAGAATTCACATGCAAAGCCAGTGAGGATAGATAGACCCATTTTCATACAGGGCTGTACTGTCACAACAGTTTTTTTTAATGTACTTACATCTAAATTGTATAGGAAATAGAAGTTATTTCTTGGCAGTTTCTTAAATAAAAATAAAAGATTGTATTTGGTAGCTTATAGTTTGATCAGAAATAATAAATGTGGTTTAATTTTTGCTTTTATTTTTACTAACATTTTTGTCCATTTTTTTTCATGTATTACTTCAGCAAGAACAATTTTATATCACAGATAGCCATGATATAAAGAATATAGAAACTCATTTACCCAAGAAAGTGGTTAGACTTGAACCCATTATCCATCAGGTATGTTGATACTTTATTCCCATTTCTAATCAGGAATCAACATTTCATTGGACATGTTAGCATGATTTTTGTTTTTATCCAACAAATTCCATCATCATCATGTATTTTCATACCTTTCTTTTCTTTTTAACGAAGAAAAGACTTTGATTTGTCAATACTTCATCATTCCTCAGATTAGTTAGAATTTTTTTTTTTACTTGAAGCCAAAAACAGTGTTTATCTAGTGTTTAATAACATTCTTCTGTATCCACCTATAAACATAGTGCTTATAGAATATGTTAAAATTTTAATTTTTCTGTCCATTCAAGAACCTATCTCTTCTCTAATTTTCCTACCAAAACGACAGTCTGTCACTACTCAGAAGTAACAGGATATTTTTTGTCTAGTTGAAGAGTTGTTTATATTTATAAATGCCGGAACTTTTTTTTTCTCTAATTAAAAGCTTAACATTAGTGTAAGTGGAATGTTATTTATGAACATTGAGTGAATTTTGCTTTTTAAATACTAAAGAACCTCTTGTTAGTGTATATGGTTAGATCTGTACCCTTAGATTATGAAACTGGATTATAACCTGTATTTCCTGTTATATGTATGATTAACTGTTTACCTCTAAAACCAGTAACATATCTCTCATATGGAAGTTTGGAAGCTATCATTTTGGTTAGTCAGGAACTTCTAGCATATTTGCATCAAAAGAATTATAATTTTTTAAACCAAGGATCCGCTTATTGTGACATTTGGTATCTATATACTTAAAATTCTTCTCCCTGCAAATGAGTAATAAAATATTAAAACTGAGAACTTTTTATTTACATGAAAAGATAGTTGTTTTTTTTTCTCTTTTGTATACAGTAATTTGATACCCATATGTTTGGTAACTTGTAAACTTTTATAAAAGTTTGTTTAACAGATGGATTATAGTTTTCAATATGATACCTCCTTTCACATAATAGCTTTCATTGATTTGAGCTGCCCTCTATGTGCTCAATTTTTGCTTGCCACTGGCCCTGAGGCTCACACTAACATCATGTGTTTAGTGTGAGTATAGCTGCATTGTAGTATGCAAATGAGCATATGACAACCCTCCACCAATAGGAGTGTGACACACCCTCCTAACACAGCTGACTCCCTCTATACTGCAGATCACAATCATCACTTCTCAATTTCGCACTCTTGTGTAATGATATGTATTTTTTTTTTTGCTTCTGAACTTTTCAGATATAGGCATTTTTCAATGGAAGTGTCTACAAAGACATTATTTCGTAAGTGTCAGTAACTTCCATTTTACCTGGTATAAAACAACATGACTTTGTTCATGCTAGCCTATCAACTACACCAGCATTGTCTGTTGGGAGAGGTGATGGTTTTTTGTAGTGGAGGGTGGAGTTTCTCATACAGCCTGAATCTTTTTTTGTCCCTGACATACCTCCACCAATGTTTCTTGTTCGTGACATTGTCTTGGTTCTTCCTCGGCTTTTTTTTGTGATTTCATGACTAGGTTTCTCGGGTATGTTTTTTACATATTCATTTATTTTTACCATTATTTTGGGGCATATATGCTCCATCCTCCTTCTCTTGTTACCTCATATGACTAGACATGACTATGCTGTATTGCTTTTCTTTGACTTCTAAACTCTGGGGGTTGTATTCTTTGTCTTTTGTTCATCCTTCTTAGGCTTACGTTTTCCTCCCTTCATCTTACACACATTACCCTTTTCTGTTATTGTTCCTTCTTTAACTTTCTTTCTATGGTAATCCACCAATCCACTGTGGGGTTTTCGATGGATGATCATTTACTTATCTTTTCTAGAGTAGAGTGTTTATATTCCTCAGCAATATCACATCTTATTTGTTTGATTTTTTGCTAGAGCTGGTTGGGGCATGATTTCCTTGTTTCTCAATTGCTTTTCCTACCCTTATATCTCATATGCCTTCTTCTAGTTCCTTTCATCTACCTGTATAAATTCACTGGTATACTTGTATCTCTGGTGTCATATGTTGGGACCACATGCTAGTGTTATGCCCTATCCTCACTGGCTTACCATCTCTCATTACTGCTCATTCGTTGCCTCTCTCTGTCTTCTGTCCTACTGCTTCCATTTCTCTTTCTCTCTCTCACCACTTTCCATCTGTTCTTCCACTGCTCACAGATTTTGGTGTTGTCAGTCTTGGCAGTGACTGTCCTAAAGGCTCAGGGTTTGTAGGGCCTGTTTCATTTGGTTTATGGACATCTGCCCTCTGTTTGCTGCCAATTGTTGAATATTAAGATTTCTATCAGAAAGCATTCCCCACCTCGTCTTTTTCTCTCCTCTTCCAGTGTTTCCTGTTCCGATTATTTTTATCCTCTCAGGGATCTTGTTTCTTGCCAACATTGGTTCTTGGCAGGGTTGGTCCTAATGACTACAATTGCTATTGGATGGGTTTTTCATTCTTTTTCCAGGTTTTTCTTCCTGCCTTTTTGTGGTTCTCAGGGAATCTGTAGATAGGTGTCGAGTATTACATCTTTCACATCTCAGTCAGTTTCTTGTCTTCCCTCACTTTCATGTGGGGAATTTTTCACCCTGCAGTGGTCTTACACCTCAAATCTTGTGATGATGAAGGTGGACATCTTGGATGCTTCTTTTCTCATTTGGCTCTGTCCCTACAAGCCAGCACATCTGAATTGGTTAGTTCATCTTGGATGAATCACATCTCACACCTGTTTTATTCTCATTCATTTGGGTGTTTTTCATTTATATGCCTGCAGGGCCTAGCCTTATACTCCTTTTTTTTTTTTTTTGTGAAGGAGATGGAGTGATATATATCTTCTCCTTCCCTCACTATGTGGATGGTTATCTCACTTTTTTGAGAGTGGGCTTGCATAGTACCACAACATATCGCCCTTTCAAATCCATCTCTTAGAACTTGTGGAGGTACATTGATCTTTAGATTCTTTTTTAGAATGGTTCATAAGTGTCTCTTGGTGATACATCTAGTCAACTCTGCATTGTCTCCTTTATCAATCACCAGGTGGACTGTTCATCTCTCTATCCTCTTTTGACACTATCAACCTATTTTTCTGGGTCTATTATATACAGGTATGTGTAATAGCTTGTCCTATTCCAGATGCTCTGAGTCTTGTTGTGGATCATCTCTCTAGGCCCACCAAGATACCACCAACAGATTGGCCCCTCATTCCTCTGGTGTTAAAGTTGCTGTCCTCTCATTGGGATACTCTTCTTCTTGTTGTTTTTGCACCCTTCTCAACACTCTACTTCCCCTTTTCTGGTCCCATGTTCCTTTTCCTTCAGCTTTAGCTGGAGACACATCCTGTTAGGACTGGTTTAATTTTTTTCTCCATGCCTTTCCTCTTCTTCATCTTTTCCCTCATGTTTCTCTCGTTATGGACAGTCCATGATGAGTCCTCCTAATAACTCCTTACTGGCCAGCTCAGTCATGATTTCCTCTATTGCACCTTTTCCTGTTCTCTCCTTCTCTTCCTCAACCTCTGATGCTCTTTCTACTCCTTGAACCTCACTCTTCCCTCTCCCATCCAGCAATATCATCACTCCAACTTCACAATTTTATGTGCAAGTTTTGTCAGATCCCTTGCAAGACATTCCATGCTCTCTTTACATATAGCCTTTCTTCTTTCTTGTTCGATTTGTTCTTCCTCTCTCCTTGTCTATCCACAACACGGGTGCACAATTCATAGTTGGTCCTTGTTTTATATTTTCTAACATTCCCTTCCTTCTATCCCCCATTTTTCCGAATTATATTGTTGGCTGTTCAAACAAAGTTTATCACTTTCCATTATGGCTGGTTATTGGGCAGCTCTGCCTAATACGTTTGGGTTTTCTTATTATCATCATGTGTTCTCTCCTGTATTTTCGTTATTTTTTGTTCATTTTGCCACCTTTGTACTTCCTGATTTGGACCTGAATATTGTTCTCCATGCCCTTACCCTTCCTCTCTTTGACCCTTTAGTTTCTTACTCCTTGTACCATATTTCACTTAGGTCTTAATTCTTAGTTTTTTTCCTGTGGTTGAAGGAAATATTGCTGCTTCCCATTTTTTTCCCTTCTTTTTCTAAATAGTTTTCTGATTCTGTTCTAAATCGTTTTCTCTGTCACATCCAAGTGGTTCATTGTTCTTTGGCCCACTCTGCTCCTTTTCATGGTTCATATTCTCATCTATTTATTCTTTGGAATTCCTCATCTGCCTTAGAGATTTTTCCTATTACTCTTAAGGGATGGCTGCAGCACCTCATCCACTCAGCCTATGCTTCATTGGATGCAGGTACACCTCGACTCTTTCAAGTCTCCTCACTATACTCTCTCTCTGGCTCTTTATTTCTGTCATCTATTGGAGGTGTTTGTGCAAACTGGCATGTAAACTTGCCCCCTTACTTTTGTCCCACATTTTCTTCATCTTCTGGCCATCTCTTCTTCTTCCAGATATCAGCTTCCTCCTGTTACCACCCTACATATGCCTTACCGGCTCTGAATGGGTAACTTCTATTTTTATATATCTTAACTTTACAGTGGCCTATTTCTACATTTCTGAATTCTGCTCAGTGGCAAGTGGTGCCTGTCTGGGTATACTCAACTTTGAATGTGCACCATATGACTTTACAGGTCTTTAATGCTCACTGATGAGATGGAGTGTTCCTCGAGGTATCTTGCTTCATAAATAAGACCTGTACCAGACCTTACCATCTTGTGGACTATCATTGATAAAGCATTGTTAAGATCATTGCCCATCCCTTCAGTCCTAGTTGAATAAACTGGGACTAGTCTGCTTTTCAATATAGGGTTTTCATGGTCACCCATTGCATTCCTCCAGACTATCCACTGCATTGTTCTCCTTCTTCTAGTGGAATAAGGGAGTTCTTGTCACTTACCAGTTCCTAGCTGCTGGGATGGTGGACCATAGGGGCTTCGTCCTAAGTGTGAGCATTTCCCCTCATTCGAGAGTAGGGCAGTGGTGTTCTGTCTGTGTAGATGGGGAGTACTCTCCTCATACTGCAGACCAGAAGACGAATTCCAGATGCTACCTGATTTTGGACTGAATGAATCCACCCCTATGGCTGGTTTTCCCCCATCCTACCACTGCCTGGATATTGGTTCCCGTGCATTCTGGGATTGGATCAGTGTAGGACCAGCCAACATAAGTCCTCACACATATAGTTGTTAGGGGCCCTTCTCCTACTGCAGACCAAACAAAAAATTTCTAATTACTCCTGGTTTTAACCTGCCATGTTTGCATTCCCACTTCCTACCTTCATCCAGATGTCGAGTTCACAGGTAGCATGGTGTTGGTTGTGTACTGGGTTTGTACACATGCCCTGCCTGGGTTGTTGGAACAGAAGCTGTTTTTCCATTCTGCTTCCTGGGTTTGAGGCAAAGATGGTTGGTACCCTCCTCATACTGTGGACTGATAAACAAATATCCGATGCCATCCGGTTTTGAACTGGAGTTGACACACTTAATATGGTTTGATGCACCCTAACCATTCTACACCATCTGGTGCATCCTATTACTGATTGGACAATTTAGTGACACGCTATCTTTATAAAGATCAAAAGTATACCTGGTAGATTAGGATATCTCACTCCATGGATCCTGTTCGGGTACCTTCCAAAGAATGCTCATAAAGATAACTTTTTTACCAGTCCTTCCACCTTTTTAATGTGAGATTCTAGCTAATATTGAGAAGAGGTAAGGTATCGTATTGGAAATTAACATTTTCCTACACTGAAAATGTATTTCCAATAGATATTTTCTTCCACTCACACTTCCAACCCATCCTCCTCACTGTCAGTGTATCTTTTTTTTGTCTATTACAGTCCAGCCCTGTTTATCCAGTCAGCTGTTGGTCTAAGCAATTAATGGGCGTATTACCGGGTGTCACTGTATGGAGTCAACTCTGGGATCAGAGTGAGGCCTCAAAGGGACAGTACATACCCATAATACTCACCTTTCTATGTTTCTGTTTGATACAGAATGTTGTAATAGCATCTTTACATACCTATTTTTGCATTTCTTGTCTAAAAGATAAAATTCTATACTGTATCTTTGATTATTAGATACATGCAAAATTTAGGATGACGATGAGTTTCATGGCTTTTCCTTGCACCACACAGTATCAGAGGCCAAGGTATGGTGCTGATGTTTATGTGCACATATAGTGACACCTGGCAGTAATGATACTCAAATCATGAAACAACAACTTTCTGACATTTCCATCAATAGAACAGAAACAATTGATTTGGCTGAGAAAGCAGAGCTCTATTTATTGCAAAATGAAGGTAACTGGTGACAAAACTTGAAATATATATCTGTGAATTTACCCCTTTGAACAAATCTTTTGTTCACAAGAAGACCAAAAAGATACCGAACTAAAAGTTTAAAGGAGTGTGAAAACATACTGTTTGTTTGATCGTGTATGTGAGATCATCAGTGCAGCATGAGGTGTGGAGCATCAGGTAGGATTAGTGTGCCATTAATAGGAAACATCAATCATCACCTGGTTTGTTACACCTACAAGATGTGGCCACTATCAGTCAATGTACGATAGTGGCTTCACTATGATTGACAGGTCTCAATTGGGCAGCAGCAGGTGAGAGCTGGCCTGGGTGGCTGTAATACTGAGTTCAAAGAGACCACTTGGGACTGGGAAACAGGTGACCACAAACCTAGTTGACCTCAATACAAGTGCCCATAGTAGTGGATGTTTTACAAACATAAAATAGAAGGAATTGTTTGGGACCGAGCCAAAAAGGCTGTGATTAAGGGTTGACCATTATGTTACGTTGATTTGTATGTGGGTCTGGACTGTATTGAAGTGACGATTGTGGGCTAGTGGTGAGCGAAAATTGCACATATAGAGGGTAGCAAAAATCAAGGAAAGCTATTATGGCAGAAGAGGTAAGTATTTGTTGGAAATATGTTTACAGTCTAGGAAAATGTTAACATTTCTTAAATTCAAGTAAAGATTTTAAAATTTATCAAGTAGCAGGGTTACAAATTATATAAAGGTATTTTATGTATGTAGCTATTTCTTACTCATGCCAAAAGGTTAAGTAAGAATTTCATGGGGAAAGATAAACATTTCTTCTATTTTATTGATAAGTTAGGCTAAAAATTATAGGTATGTTAACTACATGTAGAAATATATTTTCATCATAGATTTTGTTTGTAATTAAAAAGTTTTAGGTTACTGCTATTAGTTATACTATGCAAATTATCATTCTTCAACTACATATGTTTATGTTGTGTTATTAGCATTGATGTTGAAAATTATTAATGCTTAATGTTATTAGATATAAATCCTAGCTGAGAAACAAATATTATTTTGAGAAACATAGTTTAATCTGGGAAAGTATCAATTTCTGTATGTACATGAAAAGCTTTTTAGGTGTGAATAGATGTGTACTTAAAGGAATTAAATATAAAAACTGCTGGAAATTTCCGTACAGTGCTCCTTACTGTATAATTTCTACATATAAAAACATTATTTCTTAAGATCTGTAATTCATAAGATAACTTACAGTATATTAATTATAATAAACAGATAAGGTGATACCAACTGTGCTAGAAGTATTTCTAAATGCATTTGGCTAAGGATTTTCTGTTGAGTTAAAAATAATTAAAATGTATCCTGATTTTACATTTCATAACTTGTTTACATCTAGTAACTTAGTGAAACTGTTGGACAATGTTTTATAGGCTCCAGATCCAGCAGCTAACCTGACGTTCAACCTGACTTTGAAAGATGATGAGAAGAAAGCCAGAGATCAGTTAATATTGCCTTATACAAGGTAATAGGGAATTAAAGTATTTTGAATCTTATTTAACGTTTTCTTTAGGCAGATAGGTAAATAATTTGTTTTCAAATTAAATATATCTAATGTATTCATGATCCGTTTATTATGTGTAAATATAAAAGATTTGCAATAGCAAAGGTTAGAATTAGAGATCATTATTTAGAAATAGAAATTGAAAGGCACAGACATGCAAGACTGATTTTCCTCTTATTTCACTATTAATATCTTTGTTATAAGAAACAAGTATCAGACATTGCTAGTTTACTTCATTTGGATGAACTGTATAAGAGAATTATTCCAGTTTTACCATTTAAAGAAGATTATGACAAATTGATTAAATTAATAACAGTGTTCCAGATAGTTTGTTCTTGTTTAATAAAATTTATTTTGTAATAATTGTAATATGTGCTCCTTTTTACATACTGCAATTATAGCAATGAGTAATTTCTGGAAGAAAAAAAAAGGGACCAGATCCTTCTTGACAGGCATAAATGGAGGGTGAATTTGCATGTTGTGAAATAAATATCACTAAACATACAATTTTGGATGGGGCTGGAGGGGAGTGAAGTAGTTGAATGCTTGATTTTCAACTGAGACAATCTTAAATTTAGTTCTAGTGTTTCCACCTTTAGATTTAAAAAAAAAATCCTAAAAAAATTACACATCTTAGATCCAAAGAGATCTGGCAGAAATTAAACACTGGATCATAATGTAGCATGTATAGCAGACCCCAGATCTACAACTGTAATTTTGAAAAGCAGTTGACTTATTTTCTGACTCTTCTAATGCTACAGTTTTTGGTTACATTCTTTGTTGTTATTGTCAATATGTTTTTTATCCATTTAAATATTTCAAAAAGCATTATATGATAAAGGATTTAATTTACTTTCTCAATACTAACAAAAAAAGTAACTAGTAAGAAAACATAATGTTTTTTTTATTAAGAATAAAAAAACAATGATGATATTTTTAGCACAATGAAAGATATAATATTTTTATTAGATATTCCAGCTGACTAATTTTGGTAACACACTTACCATCATAGGTGCCCGCAGGAAGGAGTAAGAGGGGGGCATTTGCCCCCCCCCCCACATTTCACCAAAAATTGCACTTATTATGATGTAAACTTAACATCGTAGTTAAAGTAAATATTTTTAGTAATTTTGCTGAAACTGTAAACTTCTGTAAAAGCTTAACACAAATGTGTTCCCCCCCTACTGAAAATAGTTGCCAGCCCTGATCACGGTAACCATGGGTGCCCACAGAAATAACAGTTAATGGGTAAGTTCATTTTTAAAACAAGGTCAGGAGACAAGGGGAGAAAGGTTGGTAAATACAGTAGTAAACAGTAAACAAGGTGACACTTAAGAGAAACAATTATTCCAATAAGACACATTCATTGGTCTATTATCTCTATCTTTATATATATAGATCTGTTTTTTTATTATGAAAATACTTTTTCTTAAGTTCATTTCTGTTTGTTTATGCAGTTCTTAAGATTTTCACATTTTTCTAATCATAATTACCATCACTATTACTGAAATATTCAGCTATAGTTAAGGATATGTAGTTGCCTTATGTTATATCATACTGGTGTTCTTTCATTCTTGTTTTTAATTTCCTTCTTGTTTATCATGTGCACGTTTTACTCAACTACAAATGGTTTGATAAGTACCATCTTGGTCTTGAATCTTTTTTGGATCTTTGAGTGTTTTCAACTGGCTAACTGTTTTGTTTTGAGGATTGAAAGCTATCTTATAACCCTTTAATCTGAATGCTTGACATTGTTTTCTGAAATCACATGAAGAAAAGGTTTACTAATGAACTTATTTTGTACTGATTTTAATGGAGTTAAATTAGAATATTTTAAAACAAGTTATTTTTTGTTCCTAAGAAAATAGCAAAATGTGCTAGAAAATAAACTGTGTATTGTGTTCCTGTTGATGTAGATATTTAAATTTTCAGAATAATCCACAGAAACAATTTTTCTCAAAACCATATTAAGATAAAAGAAAAAACTTCATGTAGGAGCAGCCTACAAAAAAAAATTGTTGATTGGTTTGTTTGTTTGTAATTAAGCACAAAGCTACACAAAGGGCTATCTGTGCTCTGCCCACCACGGGTATCGAAACCCAGTTTCTAGCGTTGTAAGTCCACAGACATACCGCTGTGCCACTGGGGGGGGGATGTTGATTGGTAATTCATGTGATATTATATCACAATAATACTGAAAACAATTGAAATCAAAATTTTCTTCATTGGTTTTATATAAATTTTCAGTAAGAAGAGAATATTCAACTGCACACTGCTACTTATGAGGCCTAAATAAAAGTTATGTTACATTTTTATTTTGCAAGTATAACACAGTAGTATGAAATCATATTAGCTTATATTAGGTTGGAAAGGGGGACTTGCAGTATGGTAAATTATTTTTGAGTTGGTGCTAAACACTAGTCAAAAATGTTTTGTAAATGTTTTAAGTATTAAGTACAACATTGTAACACATTTCTTTACAATATTTACTCTTATAAAACAACTATAAAAATTGGGGAAAAGGCATTCGTGTACTCATCTTACATGTATGCTGAGTTCTGGCATAAATATTTCAGAAATTAACCCATAGATAGGTAGAAAATTTCATACCAGCTGAGAAGTAGTTCCAGCTTAAATCTACTTATCTAGGTCACTGTTGAGCATTGTCACCCAGTGGCTTATGGCTTTTGTGCAGTTTTCAGTTACACACACACTCATTTAAATGCTCTTTTATTCCAAATGAGAGAGTTCTGTTTATAATAGCATTTTATTTTGTTCCGAAGGGTAAATTTCAACTGTGATGTTTTGTGGCTTAGTATAAGTTATACAAGTTGGTATGTTTGTGGTGTAATCATGATCTTCAGGTTTCTGCCTTGGCAAACATAAAATATCCATAATATTTAGATAAGAATTTGTGAAAGATTTAGTTTGTTCTTCATAATATTGTTATTTGAAAATTTAATTATAAGTATAGAAGTACTAATTTGTGTATTTGAAGAATTTTAAAACTATACAAAAAAATCTAAATTTTTGATACGATCATCAACTGTTGGCTACTGTGAAGTTTGCATTGAAATAATCTGAGAGTAAAGTTGTTAAACAGAAATGAAATAAATGCAAGAAGCAGCCTAAGTATAGGCTATGTCATTCACCAGTATACTAACTTTATCTAACTTTTGATTTAGTTTTAATCAACATATTGTTACAAACTACAGAAAATTCTTTAAAAGCAGAGAAGGTTAGACAAATTGAGCTGTATTGCTAAACAGAAAAAAAAGTGATAATTTTACAGAAATAGTATAATTTTTTCCTTATAGAGAAGCTGTATCATTATCATCAGGTAGTGTTGGGAAGATTTTCTACCAGCCTGATGAAGCTGATGATTTGGATGAAGATGATCCAGATGATGATTTAGATATTTAAAAGCAACATTTTTAACTTGTAGGTTTTCATAAAATATTATTAATTCCATAAAAAGTACTATTTCAGAACCTGATTAATTACATGTATTTTATAACTTCTAATAAAGCAAGAACTGTTAATCATAATCTTATCTTATTTATTTCTAACCTCATAACTCACTTAGGTATTCCACTGTTTTTGTTGATGTAAGAAATAGTTTAAGAAAGTAAATAAATTGGAATTCAACAAGACTATAAACTTAAGATAACTGAGTTACTATACGCGAAGTAAATTCTCAAGTTGTCTAAAAGTCAGCAAATATAACTTTTTAAGTACAGTGAATTAAAAAAAGATTAAAATCAAAATCCTTAATGAATTTCCATCCACTACTGTAAAAAACAAAATTAGGAGTTCAGATGTTTTTTATTACCTTCTGTATTAATTTTAATTTCATGTTCAGTAAGGTTCCAGTTCATGATTCTAATAAAATTTATAATTTGTCTTAGCCCCATGAGCTTTATAACATGCTTTGCAGCTATACAAAACTTATTTTTTAAATTTTGGATACTTATAAGTGTTCAAAGTTTATTTTTGCTGCATTTTTATATTCTAACATCACATTTTGCAAAAACGTTTTTCAAGGAATAATCATAGTTAAGTAAAACTACAGATAAATTGCCTTCTTTTCAATCTCAAGACCCTCAATGTGATATGCTAACCAATAGACCACACTCAGTCACTATTGAATGTTATGAAATAAGCAGTTTGAAGTACAATAATAGAAAACTCATTTAGCACCGAAGTAGAGGTTCATAGTATCAACTCCCCAGATTGATTGGTTATTCTATGATTGGATGTGGAACTAAACAGACTTCAATGACGGTTGTGAAAGTATGGTCAAGTCAAAAAGAATGCTTATATGCTGTTTCAAAAACTTTTTTTTTGCAAACAAGTTTTTTTGTTAAACAAAAGATTTATATTTTTTCTATGACAATGTGATTTTTGCAGTAAAATAAATTTCTATTTTTATGTTATTTTCACACTAAACATTTTCTTAGTAATATCATCTAATAATTGCTTGAGACAAAATACTATCAGCTGTAGTAAAATAAATTAGCCAAAGGCTTTCAAACTTTTTGCCCTTTCAACTGTAAGTTCATTATAAGAATGACAGTCAGTCCCACTATTTCCATAAGAGTAGCACTTTCAGATGGCAAGTTCTGCTGACTCTGCTTTTCTTTGGTCCACAGTTCAAGGTATAGACTACTGTGCCTGAACCACTGGGATTTATGACCTAGTTTTTTAGTCCATTGTGATCATAATGTTTTGTTCAGCTGAACAGACAAATATCTGATGAGTTTTGTTATTGACAAAATGTTGAATTATGACAACTGAAATAGCATAACTAGTTTGGCACAATTCATGAGATTTTCCACACCTGAATGTGAAAGTTTAAGTAAAGTTCAGTTACCTAAATTGCAACTAAAAGATCAGTATGTTCAAAGTAATTGGTAAAGTCATAAACAAGACAATGCTACAGGTGAAGGAGATGCTTCTAATGAAGCCTTGATCAATCAATCAGCAAACAGCTACTTTTGAGAATTTGTCGGTAAAGTTTAAGTAAACCTGAAGGCAAGGCTGCTGAAAAGATTCAAGGTTTGGACCCCCCCCCCCCCAAAGTAGATACTGCTCAAAATACCTAAACATAATTGCATGTAATATATTATAATTTATGTAAGATAGATTTTGGGTATTGGACCCTATCTTAGGGGCATGATTGTAATAGGTGTTTCTAACAGCAGACATTTATAAACATTAGAAGCTATAAATGATTCGTAAAAATGGAAGGTGGATATAAAATGAGTTGTTGGGTGCATTAACAGTTTTTGAAATATTTTACACCTTTCAATTAAAAACTAATCTTAAATTTAACATTTGGTACACAACATAAGTATTTGTTTATTTTCCTTTTATAACT
Source organism: Limulus polyphemus (assembly GCF_000517525.1). NCBI lineage: Eukaryota > Metazoa > Arthropoda > Merostomata > Xiphosura > Limulidae > Limulus > Limulus polyphemus. The sequence goes on from NW_013665917.1 coordinate 267,837, forward strand.
ACATTTCAATTGAAAACATTCAATTCTATGTATTAATTTTTCATTCAGTGTATATTACAGTATCTGCCAGTCCACACACCTTTTTTCATAAATTGGAGGATCCATATTTTGAGGCATTGTGGTACAGGATGGTACCAATGATGTGACACGGGTTGACTGGATGTTCAAACCCCTGTTTCCTTCACTTATACCCCAGAAGTGCCCTTTTTCTCACTCATAAGAAATTGTTTACAATGACTAAAAAGATGCACCTGATTTCACACCTTACTTGTCGCAATTTAGAAAAAGAAAAAAACAAAATTTCAACTGTAAAATGAATGGCACACAGGGACTTGTAAGCGTTTGCAGTAAAAAAATAATTGTTATATACTGTTAAGGGTTAATATGCAAGAATTCACTTTTTAGTTTTAGATTTTAGAAGTGTTTATAAGACCAAATAAATTGTAATAAAAGAGGCTCTTTTTTTACTTCACAAAGCTTTCTATCTTATGTGAGCCAGAGGCAATCCACTTTCCCCATAGTTTCCCTTATAACTCCTCCCCCCACAAAAAAATCACTTCCCATATGATACTTGAAAAGTGCCATTTTTCAAGTCTCTGCCCTATTAATGTCCTCCACACATTACTGTATCACACCATGTGTTTGCTATTCCCTTAGTTACTTTGTGAATCTTTCAAAATTTCTGTATTTTCTTTCAATTCAGTTTGGATGTAGAAAGTCACAGAAGTAACCTTCTAACTTTTCTTCACTATAACTATGTTTGGGACTTAGTTCACTAATTGGCTTGTAGTGGTCTTGTGAGAGAGATAACTCACTAAGGTTTTACTTCATCTATCTCTCTCTCTCTCGCCTGTCAAATACACTCATTACAAACATACTTACCCTTGTTTTATTATTAAAGATTGTAGTCTTGCATTTCTGTATTTTGATTCTTTCTTCAGTATGAACTCAGAGTTCACAGATTAATGCCTTATACTATGTTACCTCCAGTTTAGCAGCCCCTACATTAATTTTGCGGTAACTTTTTTTTTGCGGTTTATCGGCGTATACAACAACATGATGCTGCTGAACACATTCTGCACTTTCAGCCCAGTGCATGTTATAAAAGTAACCGTCAATCCTGTTATTCCATTCAAAGCATTTGTGGTGACAGGTGCTGTTGACTAACTGTGCTTTCTTGAATCAGTAGTTAAAAATTGCGAATAGCTATACTATGAACTCTAGAAGTCTGTGACCATGTTTTTTAGCTCACATATTCCTAAACTGCTGCTCACATTCAAAATTCCGCTTTCCTTTTTTATGCTGTATGGCCTTATCCTTGAATTTATATTTTTGAAAGAGAATCCTTATAATCTTCAATATTACATTTGTTTTTAATAGGTTTTTTTTTGTTTTTAAGTGCAAAACTACAAAACAGGCTATCTGTGCTGTGCCCACTATCGGTATAAAACCTCGATTTTTAACATTATAAACCTGTAAGCTCACGCCGAGCTACCGGGAGGGGGGCACTTTTATAGAAGTCTAAATATGTTTCAGGCAAGTGTGACGTCATAGCTTAAGCTCTGAAATTTGTGAACCCCAGGTTAATTTTTTTGCCAAATAGTACATTTGTCACATTTTAAAGTTATATCGCAAATAAAGGAATTTAAAAATGTGCTAACGGTATAAGTGTTTATTTAAATTTGTATGATTTGCAATAATGAATTTTTTTGGTTACTGTTTAGAAGACTGCAACAGTTCTGCTAATACATTTAGCTGTATATAATACATGTATATAAATGTACATAATGAGGGGGGGGGGGGGGGGGGGGGACATTTATATATTTTCAAATGTAGTAACACAGCGGTATGTCTGCGGACTTACAACGCTAAACAAATAAAATTACAAAGATTACACTGGGCAACAACAAATTTTTATCTGCTACTAGAAAAAATACAATTGTTTCTGAGTAATTTAACGGTACTGCTTCTAAAAGTTGAAATATACTGATCACCTCTAGTTTTCGAATTACAATAGATTTATTCAAAGTATTCTTTTATATCGTGAAAGTAACTTTTTCTCTAATTACTTTATTTATTCATTAAAAATTCCATTTAAGAATGTTCAAAAACTACATGATAGCAATACCAGTTTAAAAAGCAATGAGTACAATAAGGTTATACACTGAAAATACATTCAGACTATGTTCAAAACTTTCATTATGGTATTATTTTTGTTACAAAATGTCTGCTGGACTTGTTGCGCCTTTTGTGTATGTTCTCAGTTTCATGCTCTAAGAACCAACAGTAATATCCCATCATAACAGGATTTCATCATCCTTGATATCACTGTTCCATTGTAGAAATATATTGGTGGAAGCATCCACCATGTTCGACGCTCATTTCACCATTTGACTACTATCAAACAGCACTTCCTGAATCTGTGGCCCAACAAAAATATCTCTTTTTCATTTTTGCTTCCCTAATTTTTGGAAACTTATCAGACAGATATATATGAAACTATTATCCCTTTTGTTCATTTCTTTTACAAAATTCTTCATGAATCTTAGTTTAATATAAAGTGGGGCAGAAACGTTTTGTTCCACCTGTGGAGATCATGTTTGATGGCCTCAAGAATAATCTGCAGCTTTGATAAGTTTCTTTCACGTTCGTAGCATGAGCAACAGGAATCGATGGCTTAGAGTTCCCATGGTGCAAAAGTATAGCTTTCAGACTAAATTTAGATGAGTTGACAAAAAGTATCCATTTGTGAGGATGATGTTCAGTACTTAATTCTTACATTAGAACATCAATATTTGTACAGAATCAAAGTATCTTGCATGCTGTAATGAGAAACAAGACTTTGGTGGTGACTTTGGTAAATTGAAACTCTTGTTCCTGGAGTTAATAAATTTCATTACTGTAAACGAGAGCCAAGAAGTTCCCCATGATGTTTTGATAGAGACAAGTCACGAATCAGATCATTTAACTCTTCTTGTGTGATCAGATGAGGCAGTTAATGTTGAGGTGCCACAGGAATATAATGACTAGATGAAGATGATGATGATTCATGTTCTTCTTTGCAGAATAACTCTTCTGTTCCCAATTTACTGGTAGTTATGGCACTATAAGACAATCCCATGCGGATATTTAATACATTGTTTAATTTTGCCTGAATATCCAGAAACATTAGATATATAGAAATAACAGTCAGGTGATCTTTAGGCTCACGCCACATTATGGAAACTACAAATAGCATACTTGCTCTCTTCTTATTCAGCTACTGTGTTAAGTCAGATATGCAAACTGTACAATACACATGTGGTTTCCACTGTTTTCTTTGGTCACCAATTTTACGCCCAACATAGTGGTATAAAGCTACCTCTACGTTGTGTGTGATGTTTTCCTTAGTGAAACTGTAATATATTTCCACAAATGTAGCAGAAACTGGTTGAATTATTTTTGCACTACCAGACTTTACTTGACGTGGAGGCAGCCAGCATTTCAAATCATTTTCTTAAAAAATAGAAAAGAATTTATGTTTACAAAACTAGAATTTAAAAGATTAAAAAAAACAAGGTTTTGCATAATTTGATTATATCACGAGTGTGATGCGAGGGAGAAGATCGGACTTTGTTTTGACTGTGCGCAAAGTGAGGCAAAATAACCAAGTGAGTGAGTGAGAGGTAACTGAGAAAGAGGCGCCTGACTCCGCCCCTTTTATACTCAGTCGAGGGTCTTCTGGAATATTTTAGCAAACTGAGCACCGTGAGAGTTTCGTGATTTCCGAGAGGGGAAGGTGAGCGTGGGAATAAATCAAAAGTGGTGCAATTCGCTACAATTATATCGAGAACAAATAACTTATATGAACAATATATTCGGAATTTTACACCAATACAATAAAGTCAATGTTTGAAGTCAAAAATCTATGCATTTTGCCCATTAAACTGTCCAAGTAAACTTAATTTCATTTCATAACATAAATCTTTTGTATTGAGTTGATTGCATGGTGTTTCACATAGTGCTGATAAAATATTTATATATTACAATAACTCAAAATCTAGAGATGGTGGACAAATTCTGACTACATTTTTGAAATCAGCGCCACCAAATTATCCTGAATCATTCGTTTTCTCCAGTAGCAAATATTTTGTTGTCCAGTGTTATTTTGTCTTTTTGTGCATGAATGTAGGACTATCTACCTATATATAGCATAAAAATATATGGGTTTGTCTGTTTGTCCGTTATCTAAGTGCTCGTAGGTCGCTGAGCCAATCTCTACCAAACGTTTAGAAATGATAGTTTGGAACAAGGGGCATGTTAATGGGGGATTCACAACCCCTCCACTCCCCATTACTGCTGTTATCGAGCATTTATTATCTTTGCGTCAATTAACGTTAACTACATTCATAGATGGCGCTACGTCATTACACCAAACACAAAAACTTAAATTTACTATAAAACACAATGTGAGGGGAGGGTACACAAGCGTTTTATATATTTCAGTGTATTCTAGCACTCTCTATGGAGGAATGCAATGAAAAAATGTGGTTAGCTGAAGTTTCTACTCCAACAGCTACCATAAGGTTGACATGAAGAGCCGTTTCTTGAGTTACACCCACTTCCTACTTTGACCTATGACCTTTCAACTTCGGCCCGTAAGACACTTCTGCAGACAATGGCTGTTAATTATTTAATCACATGAAACACTATGGAAAGACATTAAGAGATGCATTTTAAAAGTAGGTAACAGAAAACATCCCTACCGCCACTACTTTTTCTACTACCTAATACTACAAAGCCACCCCAACCATTGCACAGTGTATACCATGTGTTAAATATATATATTGAGTTCTTAAAGCTTAAACAAAATGTTTGGTGAATAAATAATGAATACTGTAATAATACGTTATGTTATAAATAAATTGTGTGAAAGTTAGAATTTTTGTTATTTATAATAGCATCCACCCCCACATTTTTTCAAAGTTCATAACCCGGACAAAGAACTGGTACCTCAGCTTGTATCTTATATCTGGTAAGTTGACCAATCTTCATGAAATATTACTAGGATGACGGCTGTAAAATATTTCTGTTAGTGAGGGTGCCCAAATTACATTTAAATGAACTTTATTATTATATGTCTTTATTTATTTTTGCTATTAAGTAATTGTAGTTATTATATAGGATCAACTTCATTAATGCATAATTACTTTTATATTCTAATCTAAGTTAGCTTATTTTTAAAAATAAGTTATTAATAATAACTAAATATGTCATCAATACTGGTCGTTCACACTTAAATTAGAAGTCGTAGTAAGAACTGACTTATATTCAAGGCGTATTTTGTGGTCAAGCGCTTTTTCAAAGTTTGAAAACATATTTTGTGTTACATAGGAGACAAACACGGAGATGGGCATTCACCGATCTTTTCTGTCAACAGGAACTACGTCACAACTGTATGCAATGACATTATCGTTCAGAAAGGCTTTAAGTTTTATTTTCTTTAAACGCCTTGTGCTAATAAGACAAAAAGTGGCGTACTTTACACACACATTAATCAGTAAAAAGTTGTCAACTTATAGGTATCACAGTTGTTATGAGATGAAAAATCGTAGCACTAGAAGCTAACTCAAAAGATGTGAGTAGATGGAAATTACTTCGTATACTAGTGTTGTATAAAAAATAAATTATTGTAACTTTGATTGCATTGGGTTGTGTCAGTTTTTTATGTACCAAATTACATATACTTGAAATACCGTATGTTCTGTAAAACTCTCTCATTATAGCTATATATTTTAGAGTCACAATAATGGTTATTCGTTTATTGTGACTGTGAACGACAAGCATCAAGAGGATAACGTAATTAACAGTTCATAAATGTTACGACTAAGAAATTAGCCGGAAAGTCATTGGTAGTCCAGAGTAGGCTTACCAATCCTCCCGGATTCGCTAGGAGTTTCCTGGAATTGCATATATTCTCCCGGCTCCCGGAATGCTTGACAAATCTCCCGGGTCCTAAAAAAAAGTTACTAAAAGTAAAGTACAGAACAAATTTCTTCTAATTTTTGCTGCTTGCAAATAAAAAACATTTTAGGGTCACCGAATTACGTAACTTATGAGGTTCTCGCGACCATACTTCGTGAAAAATTATTATTCATTATAATATATTGCTTAATCTAACCTAATAAGTTTCTAATTTTACACATGAAAAACAAGAAATATAGTACTTACCTAGACCCCCTTGTTTTGCTGTCAGGAAACAAATATTTTTTATTTAATTAGATAATGCACTTAAAGTTTGGTTTGATTTTCGCACAAAGCTACACCAGGGCTATCTGCGCTAGTCGTCCCTAATTTAGCGGTGTAAGACTAGAGAGAAAGCAGCTAGTCATCACCACCCACCGCCAACTCTTGGGCTAATCTTTTACCAACGAATAGTGGGATTGACCGTCACATTATAACGCCCCTGCACTTAAGTACACAGAATATTAATATGTACAAAGCAAACAATGCTCTAAAATGATCATAATTTTCCTGGCTTTTCGAATATGCGATAAGAGCCTTTAAAAATTCAGACAAGTTTATTGATGTGATTCACATTAGAAAACTTTTCGAACTGGAGGCGAAATAGACAATTTTCTCGCAGAAAACAACGTAATATGATACGTCATTTGATAAATTAAAATTTTGGGTTTCTGTTGGTTATAAATAATATAGTATAAAACGTGAGAGAGAACTGTTGTCATTTTGTAAAAGAGAAGATGTAACAGGTTGTTGTGGCATTTATCTCTCTGAATTGTACTTCAGAACGTTGGCAAGCCTAGCTTAGATAGATGTAAAAATAAACTTTTTTTTATCACGTATTAGTTCTTAGTTTATTCTCCGATTATATAAACTTGGACATTCATTAACTTGAAAAACTAGAGATATGAAAATATAGAAATAAGATCATTGTTCTAAGGCGGCATTTCTTCATGATTTTTACATAATGTTGTAATATCTAATTTAAAATGTTTAATTGAGATGGAAAAGTGAAACTTCATGGAAGAAAAGTGCAAAAAACAAATTATTTCTGAATTTAATGTAGACATACACAACACACACACTGTACTAAGTCACAAAACGATTGTCATACCTCATTTCCCTTTTTTAAAATCGTTTTTCCAAAGTATTAACAATTGCCTTACTAACAAGGCTTACTAAATAGGACTTTTAATTTGCAAAAGCTGTGTTATTATCCAAGTGTTACAAAGATTAATTGATGAAATAATTTGTAGTTAATTAGTTTTATTAATAGTACAATTTATTACATTCGGAAAGCTGGTCTTTTATATCACAACAATCTTAGACGTTTTATACTTCTCATTTCTTGTTGTGACCCTCATTCACCATTTCACTAGGACGTTTGTCTTATGTTCTGCTGGATATGTTTAATGTTTTTCTCGTATATAGAACTTATGATTGTGTAATGGTATAAGAACAATAAATTGAATTAATTGCACACTTTAAAACTGTCCATACATATATTAGTTTAGAAATGGAATTCTCAACCTGAAAGGTATTTTCTTCCCACGTAGGCTAGAGGGCATAAGGTTCAGATTTGGTCGTCCCTAAATTTGAACGCTGGTTTAAATTACTGCAACCAGCCAATAGAGCCCAGAGTTGATTCTGAACAATTTTGTACTTAATATTACGATGCTATAGACAGTTTCCCTTCTTTCAGTAATGAAAAAAGAAGTGTTTTACTTGATACTATTTATATGGTTTTTAATGTTTTACGAATCAATGTTTTGATAATTTAAGTTCATGATTATCATGAAAAGTGATTATTACTTCGGATTTTCAAACTTAAAAAAAGAAATCTACGCATCTGCGTCATCTTATTTTTTATATTTTGAAACTTAGCTACAAATTTTAATTATTGACTGGTATTGTACCTTTTTTGTGACTGACTGTTGAACTTAGAGGAGAAAGATGAAGTTTTTTGTGGTTTCCGAGATCTCACGTTTTTCTGAAGTAAAAATAAAAATTACAATTTTATGTTAATTAACAAGTTTTAAAAAAGTAAATGAAACGTATATATGCTCAAGATCTTACATATTTATGTATGATCTATACTGTACAGTCATTGCTAAAAAAAAAAAGTTTTGAAAATTTTGTATACGTTTGACATGAGTAGCTTGCCACAAAATGAACGAATCATAGGTAATTATTTGAAGAACTAACTTTAATTATTTTTTCCTTTATCAATATTAATTTTTTCCCCAACAGAGTGAAATATTTGGCGAGAGAAATGCTTTCAGGAGTCTTAAACCTTAAATATGAGACCTAAAACTGTTTAATCAAAAAAACAGTATGGAGACAGCAAAGAAACGTGAAATACCTTCAATAATGTTATCCTTGTGCTTATAAAGACACAAGAAAGTAAAGTAAAATACCTATAAGAGACTTAAAAGTGACAATGCAGGGAAGGAAAGTTCAACTGAAATATTTAAAGTTTTCTTTTTATGGTAACATCCAACCAGGAGCTTATAAAATTATTCCAAATTTGAAAATGAAATTGTAGACTTTTTTATATTATTTCTATAATTTTATATATTTTGATAAATTTCCCTCGAAACTGAAACGAAGTGGTGGGAATAAAACAGATTCTAAATAATCAGCTAATATCAATCAGCTTTTTACCTTCTCAGCCCTTTCCCCTCTTTGGAATATATTGTTGTTTTCGATTAAGTTATAGGTAAACTGTACTTCCATTCCGTGATGACAAAGAAAGAGTAGAGAGGTGTATAGTGTTGAAACTCATAGATTCTTAAGCCTGATTTTCAAATATTCACAATTAGAGTAGCAGTGATCAGTAGGGCATAGCTTAGAGGATATGGCTCATGACTCCCAATTTATTGGTCGCCAGTTCGACTCCCTGTCACTGAACCAGCTTACTCTTTTAGCCGTGGAGGCGTTATAATGTAACAATCAATTCTATTATTCTCTGGAAAAATAGTAGTCAAAGAGTTGATTATCACTGCTAAATTAAGAAAATTCGAAACAAAGAGATCAGTAAATTGATCAGAACGGCGAAGTCTTCTCAAACTGAAAGAATATTCATAACTATAATTCATTTAATTTTTCTCTTCGAGTTAATTTTTATCATTCAAATAATAAAATCAAATGTCAATAAACAAAAACTCGTATAACCCTTCCTTCTCATGATTAACAATCTAAGTCAACTGATTAATTAGTTAATAACTTGTTTTTATTTATTGGATACAAATTATTGTTTAGTTTACATCCTACGTTTCAGCTGTTAATCTTCTGCTGCTTTCTGGAAAGACCTAAGAAGGACAGCTGCTGCTGGAAGATGCTGAGATTAGATCCTTGGTTTTCTTGTTAGAAATGCTGGCGTGCTGTCCACACATCCGTAAGTTGGTATTTCTCTTGTTTATTTTAATCCAAACCTCATAGAGGGTTTTCTAAATGCAATTCATACACTTGAAAAATATACGTGACATTATATGAAATATTTATAAAAATATATATGCATGTGTTTGAAATGTTATTGCTTACCATAGATAAGGCAAATCGTGGCATTGATACCTGCTTTGACAAGGAAAGGTTTTAATACGTTTAGTTTTAGACAGTTATTGTTTTACTAGGAAAACAACAAAAAGCTGGTGTCTATCCAGCTCACAAGTGAGCATAATAATGTGGCTCAATAACTAGGAAATTACCTAAATGGGATATTATACATGCCTATTTCTATTTTAGACTCCTTTATTGTAGTTTTATGCTAAATTATTTTAAGGTGAAAATGCACAGAATATATATATGAACATAACCTTTAAAGTTACCGACGCTCCATTGCTAATATAATTGATCCCACGATATTATCTTTAAGGAAAATGACTAGTTGGCCATCTATGGGAGTTGTTTAAGATCAATGTTAAGTTTGATTTAATCTTACCTCCATAATAATGACTACATGTTTATCACATAGTACACAAAGGTAGAAAGCATCCATACTCTAAACAAACACTATTAAAATAATTGATGTTGAAAGTCAATTCAACAATCGTTTGTCGTCTCCAATGCAAGATATATCTGTGTACATTTAACAAAGAACACAAACACATATTGGAGAATTTAGAGATATACACTGAGTGGTCACAAGTAAATAGACACCCAATTTTTCGTCATTTAACTGAACTAATTTGTGTTCACAGAGCACTATATAAATGAAAATGGTCCGCACACTAATTATCTTGTGCTACAACATGCGTAGACCTCAAGGTTCTCTCGAATTGTCAGAATTTTATAGAGGAAGGATAGTTGATCAAGCAGATGGTGGAATAAG
>NW_013665917.1:278395-290714 GCF_000517525.1 Limulus polyphemus
GCATGGTGGTTTGAGCGTGATGGTTTGGGGGAGCTGTTTGGGTTGGTGGGAGATCGAGCTTAGTGGAGTGCCTTGGCAACATAAATTTTGCGAAATACGTCGTAATATTGGAGGAAGGACTATTGCCACTTTATTCCTCGGTTTTCGTGGACAAGAACACAATGTTGTTCCAGGAAGATGGAGCACCGTGTCACATTGCTAGAAACACCCAAAAGTGGCAGGAAGAAAATGGTATCCAGAAGTTGCCCTGGCCGAGCCAATCTCCTGTCATGAACCCCATCGAAAACCTCTGGGCCATATTCGACCGGTAAGTCAAGAAACAACCAAAAAAAACCAACTTCGAAGAGCAATCTACTCCAAGTTTTGAAGCAAGAGTGGGCGAAAATCCCACAATCTAAAATTGACGAGATGATACTCACGATGCCCCAAAGCGAATAGAAGATCTACTAGATATTAATTAAATTATAAATATATCAATTCATGTGAATATGACTGAAAAAATTCATTTTTTCTGAAAAGGTGGTGTCTATTTACTTGTGACCACGCTGTGTACATAAATCTGTAGAACTATGCAGGAGTTTTCAATCCAGCCATTGGGCTAGAAAGAAAAGCCACAGCCTGAGACCTGTATTTTTTGTTATCTCGCCATCTGTATGCAAGAGAAGCTGACTAATGCGAGATCAACCCTATAAAGAATTCAGAATTCGAAAATAATAATATACTTTACAAGAATTGGAATGCTTATGTGATACCTATTAGAAAAGGCTTACCCGAGAATGGCTACTATCATATTGTGTGGAAATCTTTCTTGACAAGTTTAATGAAGGGCTTCTAGGTTAGTCCATGTGGCACCACATAAGCATTGGGGACATTTATCTCTAGCTGTAGGCATTTATATGACAACGCAGTTTAAGGTATTTACATCAAATAAATTGCAGGAGAGAAAAATCTAACAGCTGTAGCTACAGTAGTGTGGCACGCAAGTATGCCATATGTTTTTACTCCTTGTTTAACATTAAAATTTTCAAAATGTTTATTTACACAGGTGAATGTAGGATAGCATAGAAAATTAGTCAAAGAGGTGGCTAAATTCCTTTTGCCTTAGTTACCTATTGTTCTGACTAATTAACCCAGGGTGTCACATGTGCTTTCTCGTGGAAAAAGTTTTGTAAAGTAGAATATACTATGTAGAAATGGACAGAGATATTTTCCACTGATAGATCAAGTGATGCCTCTAATATGTAACCTCCCTAATTTTATATGGGAATGACCAATAGTTAATGAGTAGTGCATGTATACTGAGAAGAACAGCATTCTTGTTTATAGTACATAATGCTATGTTTTTCAGTCTGGAACAGTTCTAGAAAGAAACAATTCATCTAAGTTATGCACATACGGGGAGCTCTCTCCAGTAAAAGGGCTCTCCTTAATAAATACACACATTTTTTGTTGTTTGATGAAATTAATAAAAATATTTTATTTTATTACACGTTGTGTCCAGTCTCTTTCATCTTTCACATTCGGTTAAAGTCAGAAATTAAGAGTTGCTCCATAATAAATTTTCTTTCAAACCTTCTGTTATTCTGTAGAACCTACCTGATTACTCTTAAGGGAAATCAGTGCACCTGAGAATACCACAATGGCTCACCCTTGGCCAGAAAATGCTTCTAATTTATCAGCAGTTTTAAAGGCTCGAACTCAACTTCTAGTTCCACTGGTGAAAATACTACCAAATGTTGTGGTGCAGGCACACTGGTTACCAATGGGTAGTTAGGGCAGCCTATGCCCTGTTACCCAGACTGCTTCGCCACCATTGCAACAATGAGGTTCAAGCACACAGTGTGCTTAAAAGAGATGGAGCTTTTGCTGAGTGGACGCTAATTAAAAAGCTGTTCATAACCCCTTTTGAGACAGCTTGAACTGCTTATTTCTTCCAAGCAGCTGGAAAAATTAGTTACTTATGAATAAAATCTAAATAGATTTCACCTGAAAGCCTAGTCAAGCATGTTGTCTGTTCGTCATTATGAGTTTTCCTCAACAAGTTCAAGAAGAAGCTGCTGAGCGAACCTATGCAGCACCATATTTGCATCAGGGACATTTCTTTTCTGACTGGGACTATTGTTATGATGACATATGAAATTGTTACACTGAACCATTAGCTCCACAACAATCTCAAAGGTCCATTACAATAGCCACCAAAGTGTTGTGATGTCGCTACCATGAAGGAACAAAATGTTCCAGGTCCAATTTCCGTAAATTCACCAGCTATGCAGCAAAAGTGATCCTAAAGAAGATGTCTAGAGCATGATAAACAGAGCCTCTGCTGTAACTGTGGTTTATCATGTCACCAGATATGAGATTGTTAATATTGTGTCATAAGATGGGATCTGTGGATGAAAATTATATTTCAGCCAATGCTACAACACATTCAAGGTGGCTGACAGTAACTTTAAACTAGTCAATTCTACATTTAGTCTAGCTACCATTTTTGGACAGGTGTGACATTCATTTTTTACCCAAAGCTGTAGTGGCTGCTTCAGGTGACCAGGGACTTGGTGTCACCTGTTATGTGCATGTGATGTAATGGTATATGAACATGAGGTTGAGTTTCTAACAGATATTGATAAAAGCCATATTGGCTAGATTGGATCACATTGAAAATAAATATGATTCTTTCCGTGTTTCCTAAATATTGGTAAAGAATATTTGATTTATTCCTAAGATGAAAAATCCATAAGCATATCAATAATTTATCACTGAGGAATACATAAAAGGCTGATTCAATAATATATACCACACCAAATGAAAAACATGATGAACTCTGTGATTTCATTAATGTTGGTGATGATATATTTTTAGTTCTTGCAACTGGAGCATTTGTAGATTTTCTAACTATTTTTATAAAGTGAAGACATAATCTCGTTTTTGTTCAGAATGAAGTATTTCTGGACATCGCTAATTGTCTAATATTGACATTTCTGAAAAAGATAGTTGTTATCCACAACATTTGTACTAGCTCCATTTATTTGTGATATTTAAAAGTAAATTGGGTTGACTATATAAATATGACTATGGATTAATTTCTGAAATTAATTAATTTATTTATTAATTTATTTGGATTATATTGAACTTGTTACAGAAGAAAATATAATGTTGTGAACAAACAAGCTATAAAATATTCACCATTAGAAGCATTTGTCATTGCTTACAAAGTTACAGCTTTAATTTCAATAACTGGTATAGGAAACATCCAATTTGCAGTTCTTATCCATTCCTTGTTGTTTATTTATTTATTTGAAATTAAGCACAAAGCTACACAATGGGCTATCTGTGCTCTGCCCACCACGGGTATCGAAACCCAGATTCTAGCATTGTAAGTCCGCAGACATACCGCTGAGCCACTGGGGGGCAAATATAGTTTGTTTGAATTTATGCACAAAGCAACACAATGGGCTATCTGTGCTCTGCCCACCACGGGTATCGAAACCCGGTTTCTAGCGTTGTAAGTCCGCAGACATACCGCTGTGCCACTGGGGGGCATTCCCTGTTGTAAATGAAGTTTTTCTTAGCAATCATTCACGGAAGGAATTAGTGTGCATACTAAATTGTTGTACTCGATGACTAGTAAGACTATTGTCTGGGGCAAAGTGATTAGGAATTTGGCTAACGTAGTTCTATATGCAGTGTCCCATTAAAAGCTTGGTAGATAGAACATTCTCGGGTGCTTGGGATAGAATATTTCTACCCTAGAGAAGTGAATGCATTCACCAGTCCTGTTGTAGGAGCAACTTGTATACTACATCTGGGCTTTTTAGTGGAAAATGGTGGGCCATTGCCCAATTGGCTGTGACGTTGAACCTCACATTACTAGTTAAACTTGTAACTTATCAGAGGCTGAGAAAAGTTGGAATTTTATAACCTGACTTTATAGAAGCCATGATTCTTAAACCACTGAATATTTTGTTTTTCCTCCATTGAACCTGTCAGTGAGTCTGACCCTTACCATGTACTAGCCAACATTGATGAAAACCTCCTACTCATTGTCCAGGATTCTGGGGAGTTTATCAGGATAACCATCACTTTGGACAAAATTTTGAACATGCACCTCGAAGATAAGTAGTGTGACACAGAAAAGGTTTTAATTTCAATGATTTTTTATTTCAAAAATAATTAAAATAAAAATATGCATTCTCATACCACCATTACAGCAACATTATTTGATGAAAGATAACAAAGTGAGTCTATGTGACGAATTCTTGTTTCACAGCATCATTTTGGAGCAATGTATGCAGTTGTGGGTGAATGCATTAGTCACATGGATCAAGAAAGAGATTGGAAACTTATGAAGTAACAGAAAGCTAAGCCTAATGGAAAGGTGTGTATGTGGACTCTTCCACTTGCTGGACAGTACAGTTTCCATCTATTGAGGAATTATCAGTAACGCTTGTTCTCTCCGTATAAAACCTTTCAGCCTGGACTAAAATGTTATTCTTCATAGGTGAGGACAACTGCATAGCATATTTTTTTTTTTGTTTGTTTATTAGAAGCTTTGAGATTAAGGAAATCTTGGGATTGAGATAATGATAATATTGGAACTGTTAATATTTCAGATTACAGATATTATGGTGAGTAGCTTATCAACAAGTCCATGCTGTGAACTGAATAATTCGACACTCAGTGCAAAGCCTGGACTCTTGATTCATGGAAGGTTAAGAGAAGTGACCTGGTAGTAATCCTCCTTTTTGCTTTGAACTGAAATGTCAGTGAAATTTAACACTGGCATTTTATTGATAAATTCCACTGCGTGTTGTTACTCGTCTTACACGTGAGACGTCTAGTTTGGGTAATCTAGAGTCACGAAATGTGCATATTTATTTGTGAATCGACGCTAGAGTGACGAGTGAAAGACTACAAAGGTTCAACCAATTCTTCAAACTTGCTTTTTACGGACGCCTCTCAAAATTTCTTCAAAAAAGACATTGTTTGAATGTGAATGATTTTGTATTGTTCCATTCCTTTTTAATAGTTGTATGGGTAGCTTACCTTTGTAGATTCTACTTGTCAGAGCAAATAATAATAATGGTTAATATGTCGTACCATAGTGTTGTAGCTCTGTGATTTTGTTAATATTTATTTTCAGTGTTATTTTTCCGTACATATTAATTTGATAAGCATTTGAATATTATTGAAAATCATTCTAATGACATGATAAACGTCTAGTTGTTGATATGTGTATTTGTTTATTGTTAAGCACAAAACTACGCCATGAGCTATCTGGTACCACCAAGAGTATCGAAACCTGAATTTTAGCGGAGTGAGCTGTGTTTCGTGTTGCAACGTACAATTTACATCGGAGTAAATGTTTACTTTTTAATGACACATTATTCAGACTATGTATATGTATTGGTTGCAATCGGCATGATTATTCAAAGGTTTAAAATTGCAATTTAACTTGTATATAAGATCATCTGAATTATAGTTCGATTTTAGCCTCCGTGATGGTTTGAGCTATAAACATCATGTTGAGCTTTAGTTTGTTGTTAAGTGCAAAACTACACATTGGGCTATCTGTACTCTCTCCACCGCGGGTACCAAAACCAGATTTTTTGCGTCATAAGCCCTCAGACTTACTGCTGAGCCACTGTGGACTAATCTTTAGTAATGAGCCCTGTAGATGAGGGAGAAATAAGTTGTATTTCATATAAGTTTTAGTTTTGGTCAGTTAATGATGGAAGTAGTAGTTCTGCAGTAAAATACTACGGTTTACTTAACTCTGGTAGCTAACACATAACGTCATAGATATCTATTTCATGAGTTTAGTATATTTATATTTAAAGATATGATTACTATGTAAGCTTATGTTTAAAGTTGACTTGTTTAGATCATGTGGATTATGAATCAGTATATCTAACTTCTACTTATGTGGTGGTCTAACCGGTTTGATTTTCTGAGTAAAGATGTTTCATGTATTGAACCTTTGTCTTACAGCCAACCGACCAGCATGTGCGTTTTCAGATTTACTTTCTTCAAGTATTTAGTTTTCCTTGGGCTAATTTTAAGTTATGGAACGGTTTTTTTTTTTAGTTTAGTGTCAAGTTATTATTGGGATATGTGTGATTGCTAACTTCCTATAAGTAATAAATTCCTATAATAAATTGCTTTTCTTTCTGTGTTGAACACCTAGTTTTGTCTTTTCAACTCGTTTTTACTGACTAAATTCGCGATCTTATTGCTATCTGCATATTGGATAACTAATATTAGCCAGGATTATCACACTAACTTAAACCACATTTAACTTTCTATTTTTTTCATTTTTGAAACTAACGAGCGAGCTAAGACCTAAGGCCTCCATAGAAGATTGCATTCCCAAGCTCAGACTTTACGCTAAGAACAATGTACATGTCTAAAATGTCTACACTAACTTCATCTTTCAGTATCTAATAATAGTATGCTTATTTAACTCTCTGTCTTTCACTGTAGATATATATATATATACACCTGAAACTTATAAGCTAACCAGGCTTCAATGTTAGATTACAGGCTTACAGCCATATCTTTACCTGATCTCTAAAGATTTAATTTTATGCATTTATTGTATCAGTAATTCTCCTTCTAAGTCATAATAAATAGCTATTCAACGAATTAATATAGCCGTTTAGTCACCTAATAACTCTATACTTTACAGTCCGGAATATCTCATATATTTACATTTAAATATGTACGTATTGTTTCTTCCTTAAAAGGGGCGTATTCCATCAAATTTGTCTACGAGACATGTGCTTTATTTTCCTGTATAATCTTAGCGATGAGCGACCTCTCTAAACATACAAAACCATGCTCTCTGTTTACTAAGAAAACAAACGTACAAATTATATTGAAATATAATTCAAACTTTATCTGATATATATTTATCGTTAAAACCGTTTGTGTTAATACACTCGTAAAACAAACAACAGTGACTATAGCTAACAGACATTGTTATTATACTACAGATAACACTGATATCACATAGAAGTGATATCGAAAACTAAGGAAACATATGGTAAATCCGAAAATTAATGCGTTAATTTCTCTGGTGACTACCATAATGTTAAATCGTTCAGCGTGTACTCCCAGAGGTACCACATGGTCCTTACCCAGAGACTGATAACGATAATCGATATGTGCTAGTTATTATCGATTACTTCACCAAGTGGGCCGAAGCTTATCCATTAATTGACACTTCAACATAGTGATAATTTAGTTGAACAATGGAAACCACAAGTTGGAGCACCTGGAGAACTCAACATGGATCAAAAGACAAAATTTAATAAATAGTTGTTTGTAGGATTGCTTCGAGTGCTAGGTGACGAAAATACGCACTTCATCACATCATCTTTAGTCTGATGGTTTGACTGAATGTGTTATTAATACTGTCAAGTGTGTACTTGTGAAGTTTGTGAATCCCAAGTGGAACGACTGGCGTATAAAGTAACAGAGCAATAGTCGACTGGCGTATAGAGTAACAGAGCAACAGTCGACTGGTTGATATCCGAACGTGAAGCATAGCTCTCAGTTAATCTAATACATTATGCATCTCCCTTGCAAATTTACCACTGCGTTCATACGATTATGTGAAATGGTTAGATCTGCTTAATATTATTTGATGTGCTTGAATTTGGTCCCTCTGCCTAGCTGTTGATGCGTAAATTAAAGCACATCAACAGCTAGACAAAGGGACCATACAATAGCAGAGGAATGTTATTGCTAGACAGTAAATTCGAACCTGAGAATTGGGTAAGGCTTTAGAGCATGCCTATACCGCGGGAGTAACTCCATTTTGACTGGAAAGGACATTATCTCGTATTTTGGCAGCTTACTCTGATAAAATATAAGCTGCAATGATCATATGGTACACAAAATTGTGTCTTACTGAACCTATAGTGTTCTGGCTGGACCAGAAATCAGAGATTAGGATGATTGAGCCAGAAGATAGGGAGGAACTGTGTTACATCGTCTTGACCCAACTGGTGATAAAGAATATAATGCAAATACCCTTTGATTGAATATTATGTGTCACAGGAGGATACTTCAGTTGTGGAACAGCTTAGATGTTCTGAAAATCAGAAATCAGCCACGATTATTATATCAACTTCCAAATTTATATAGTTAGGAGTAAAACTCATGAACAATTAGGATGAGTGAGAGGACCTGGCGATTCATACTTTCTGAGCTATCAAGTTGAGTTTTAAGTGATTTTGCAAATCAGATCATTTGAGACCCAATCAAATATGACAGTTATGGAATTTGTGTTAGGTGCAGCCTGAACCTCTATAAAATCAATGACTGAAAATATGGGGTAATCCTTATGTTCTGAACCGCCTGGTGGAATGATGCGGTACTTCTTGGTGCAGACTGCTTGAGATTTATTTGACCGAGCAAAGCGAAGGAATGTTCGCCACGTGGATATCCATTACGGCCATAGACTAGGGCTCACCTTTGGTCCCTAGAAGCTATTGGGTTCGAGATTAAATTGTATGCATTCTCCTACTTTTTCTGAGAGTAGTTTTTCTAATTTTGATGGATTTATACTAGGACAGATGGAAAGTAGGGGCCAGGGGCTTCTGCTTCCCACGCTACTGATATATATTAAGCTTATTACAGGCGCAAGTTCATGTTGGAATACAAGCCTTACACTAACTTGTCCGCTCAGTGTCAGAAGTGATAATCAATATTTGTACATTTTTTGTATTCACTGAGGCATCTTGAGACTTACTTTAAATAGAAATTAGAAAACGTCATAATACTCTGAAGATTTCCAAAAAGAAGGAGCATAAAGTTTAAGTCAACTTTGTCACTGCTCGGTAATATCTGGTATATATACATGATTACAGTTGGTAGTTTAATAGCTGGTAAATATTAACATTTCTGTAATTGTCAGGTTAGTGTTTATTATGTTTTCTAAGTACTTTTGGTAATTATACATTTATGAATTTTGTTTTGAAATCACATATGTCACACTTGGATGTCGCATCTATTTGTAAGCGCATGGAAGTTTGTTTTGTTGAATGTCACGCAAAGCTATTCGAGGGATATCTGTCTCTAATTTTGAACTGATAGACTAGAAGGAATGCAGCCAATCAAAGTACCCACCGCCAATTCTGGGCCACTCTTTTACCAAGTGGGATTGACTGTCACATTATAACGCACCCACGGCTGAAAGGGCGAGCATGTTCAGTGACGGGATTCAAACCTGCGACCCACAGATTGCGAGTCGAGAGCTCTAACCACCAGACCTGGAAGGAAAGACTTTCAAGTTTAATGTAGTAAGGGATTCATTAATTAGTGTACTGAAAGGGTCTTCATATAGTGAAATACACAGAGAAACTATGAAGATAAATTTTCTTGTTCAGTGGTAGGTATTCCTAGACTAACAAGCAAACTAGCTTTATGTGTAAGCAGTGATCGGCCCTACTTAAGCAACTGGTGTTTATGGAAGTACTTACAAATTTTATTAGGACTAGTTAATTAAACAAAGTTTAATCAAGAGTGTGAGGTATTCTTTACCTTGTGGTGCTTACATGAAGGCGTTGACTCGTAATACGTGAAGCTGATAAACACTGAATTGACATAATGATGAGGAAATGGGATATATGGTGTTTCTTTTGCAGTAATAACCCAAGTCTTTATCAGTAATTGTTAGGGATTAAGACTGTGGATGCAGTTAACATACTTAGAGGTCAATGGTATTAACTAAATCTTGGTCATACAAACATGTGACTTTAGAAGATCTTTGGTAAGGGCAGTTTTCGTTTTTCAAAAATAATCTAAAAACCGTGAAAGAAGTGGAATTTCAGAGGCTGTTAAAAATGTGATGTGTTTAGGTTCGAAATATAAAGAACTAACCCGTTAATATTACTGGAGTTCTTTTTAAGAACATTTGTTACATGTTATAGATCTGCATAAATAATAACAGTGGTCACACTGTAGGCACAGTACATTGGGTGAGGTATTGTTACGTATCTGCTTGTTTGATAATTTCCCGTAAAATTTCTTTCCGAGAAACTTCAGCGATACAAGTCCTTTCTTAAATAAAAATAATTTATTCTTTCTCAATACACATAATTTCCACAGTCACTTTAACTTAAACACACGCTATAATTCACAACGATTCACGCACTTTACTTACGGTCACTACCACTTGCTTGACTCAATTATCTGTCTCTATATCTGTCTATCTGCCATTATATCTCCGCTTTATTTGCTGGGCTTATATACTAAAATAGAGGGCGCTTAGAAAAGACTAAAGTTGCCAGGAACAGTCATGATCCTTCTAGAAACTCCAGCGCGCATGCTTCCAGCGTTACGTGACTTCCGCTGTCGTAACAGTATTATTTACTTCTTGCATCTGGAAAATGTCCTCTGCCCAAGTTACATTCATGTCTGACTTAAAGAATACACTAAAAGTTGTACATGATTTAGAGTTTTAGGGGAAGGAGGAATTTATTCATTGTAGTTTTAAACAAAATGTTAAAAATAAAATTAAAACTATATGGAAGAATGTTTAGTTCAAACTGCTTTGTCACATCTAAAACAGTATGAAGGTGTCTTGGAGAAATTATACAGTATGAAAGTGTCTTAACATTTACGTAGGACAAATACGAGAAAATAATCAGTGATAAGGTAAATAACATAAACTCAGATTTATTTATTTTTCAACATTGTCGATTAGTAGTCACATTTTGCTACGGTAGTTATTTGTCATAATTTTATTAATAGTAAAATGGTGTTTGAATATTTTTTCTGACGTGTCTCCAAGTAGGTTTATTTTCACAAATACAGTAAGATGGTACCCATAATGGCTACTGTTATGACTGTATCTATCCTTAGCAAATCAAGCATAGTACACAATACACTGGTTTTCTTTCACATCCAAGAAATTTATATAAAAGTAAGTCTGGAGCGTCTTATTAAAATGGTTTGAAAACGAAGAAAAACACAACCATAAGGATTTTAACGAATTCTAATTAGTTCAGTATTGAGTTTGAGTTAATGAAGTATCATGATCAAACTAAATATTTGACGAAATAAATCAGTATACGAATTCATGAGCAAAGATAAGGATTTTTATTTACTGTAAAGAGATTATATGTGGTGTGGATTATATGCGTTTGGGCCATTAGAGACATTAATTAGTAGGACAAGCATCTGTTAGTACTTATTTTAACATCACACTATGATCACAAGAATGTTTACTTATCGAATAGAAACTGATATCAGCATGATTCAGTGCAATTTGTAACAGAAAAATCAGAAATTTTACGTTTCTTTTAAAGAATGCCACAAGAACTGATCAAGGATGTTTTAGCTTAAAGAAAATAATATTTATCTGGCGGTAGTTAGCACGTACAAAAATAGTATACAAAATATCAGTGATGGACATCTTCCGTGGACAGCACGTAGTACGTGACCTTCATAATCAGGCAATGGAAGATATATCGGCATGTTATATCTTTCATCACCCAAATTATAAGCGAATAAATACAATCCCAGCTACATATTTCTATGTTATCGGGGTCAGCGTTATCATAATTGCAAAGTGGCGTAGCTTTGTGCTTAACTACAAACAAACAAATAATGCGGCTCTGTGATTATGTTTCCCTAATTGGTCCCGTATGCGATGGGAAACTAATCAGAGATTGGGGGCGATTTTTCCGGTTTCCTTCACTATATGGTAGAAATTTATTTGTGTTGTTGTTTAAAAAAGTACGTCCGGAATCATATTCCAAAAACCTTTAGCTAAAACGATTCTATAAACTAGGTCACTGTGGTATTTGAGAGAGATGTGAGCTGACTGACTAAACTTTTTTTTTGGTATAAAGTATGTAAAATAAAAATGTCCTACTAAAGTTATTTTTAAGCTTGTAAAAAGTGCAAGATTGCTAAAAAAGTTGACAATTAAAACGGTGATGGTTCAAAATGGATAAAAACGCTAAACTTTAGAAAAATTTGGCTGAAAGATGAAAAATGGGTAATACATGAGGTGAAAATAATACAATACTCAGATTAAGTTGTTGTAAAATCACCAAAAATTTAGTTAGAAATTAAAATAAGTATGCTAGTAGGTCTAAGACGTTTAATGGACTGCAACTACCTATTGAAAGAAAAGAAGACGTTTTGGCTTCTATGCTGGGGCCTTCTTCAAGCACACTCTCTCTATTCTGCTTCTTTTAATTTTTACTATCTTAAGAAAAAATTGGCTGATTGAAGACGCTATCTTTTTTATGCTCAATATTCAAATATGAAAACGAGCGAAGATGCACATTTGAAAAACCAAATT
>NW_013665917.1:290922-307424 GCF_000517525.1 Limulus polyphemus
GGGGGGGCAAATGAGGAACTCTTTTCAACTTGTTCCAATGCAACAAGTAAAAGAAAAGAGTCCATTAAAAGGACTCAAGAAACTACTGTTGCAAAAAATATCGAAAAGACAACTGATAAAAACGCAACTTCTCATAAAGAAGAAGAAGAACAGACATAAAACAAAAATGGATATGATTGATTTTACTTGGATGATACAATTAAGTAGTCAAAAATCGACCCAATAATGCAACAGTTGTTGATTGAAAAGGGGCCAGAACAGCTGAAGACATTTGACTTTCCTAAAGGCAACAAGAGTAAGATTTGTCTGTTTTGTTTTAGAATTTAGTGCAAAGTTACAGAAGGACTGTTTGTGCTTAGTCGTCGTTAATTTTGATTTGTAAAGGAAGGAGGTAGTCAACAGCATTCACTACCAATTCTTGATTTACTTTTATCTGATCGAATACAGTATTCACTACCAATTCTTGATTTACTCTTATCTGATCTAATAGTGGAACTTGACCGCAATTCTTATAGCATACTCAATGGCACAAAGTATGGAGCACATAAACATGCAGCAAAGGATCACGAACCATGAATCATCGGATTCACAGACCAGCCATGACAATCCTTAGGCCACAACTAACATGAAAAAGGAAAGAAATTCACAAGTTATTACACACGATAATTTCTCATTCTAACCCCCCTTCCCTCAACCAGTGGTAAGTCTGAGGGTTTATAACGCTAAAAACCAAGTTTCGATACTCATGGTGGGCGCAGCACAGATAGCTCATTGCTTAACAATAGACAAAAAACTTACCTGAAAAGTACCAAAAATGGATTCAGTACTTAATCACACGCGATCCAGTGTTTTTATTTTGTTTAAATATATTTTTATACACTAACTTCCATTTTTATAAAATGGAGCAAAGGACTGGAGATATTTCTTATTTTTCAATCGACACGAAAATTCAGTAGGTCGTCTAAGAGCATTTCAACAGTGAAAAAAACTAATATCTTGACTGAAAATGAACCGAACAACTGGTACAGTAAATGTGTAGCCGATTAATTAAACAAAAGATGAAGCATGGACAAACTGTACTTGGAAACTTATTACTTTGATAAACAGCTAATAGAAAACAAGATACTGATCTTTTTAAAAGTCACAAGAATCTCTTTTTTTCCATATTTGCCATTTTTGACCCTATAATGACAGATCAGCTTAGAAAACTGGCCAAGAAATAAATCCACCACCATTATCTGGTAAAGGACACCCAGAAGGGTTGGTTCAATTACTGTCCAACAAGATCCGAAATCATTCGTTTACTGCTGCTTGAAATAAAAAGTATTTACTCAGTTATGATCGGCTGTACTTCAAACATAAACTACACAGATCAGATGACAATTATAATTTCATTTGACACCGGTGTATTGATGCATCTTTGACTGAAAATGGTGAAGTCAGTTATCAACAAGCATTTCCTTGGATTTTTGCCACTGGAAGACATACAAGTAGTGCCTGTATGACAGAAGTTGTCTTGAACAAATCTGGGAAAATGGTGCTGCCCTTGGAAAATTACATGGCCGATGATATGACAATATAACCAAAATGAAAGGCAAAAACAACGATCTTCAGAAAATAAATAAAAGAGTTAGAAGACTTACAGCCAAGAACTGTTTCTGTATAATGTCATGCGCATTCTCCAAGTCTTGCGTTGAATTTGGTTGATTTGAGGCAGAGAAATATCTTCAATTTGATTCAAAGTATTTACAACAACTGCTTCATCTCATAGTTGGAAAATATTGTTACAAGGTGTGTCCCAGTTAACCATGACGCTCTTAAGGATACGTGACGAAAAAGTAGAATTGATGCTTCTCTGTACACTCTTATCTCATTTAGGAGAGATCTGTTATGTTCTGGTTTCCATTACAGAGGCCAACATCCTTACAGGAGACATTGGGACAAAAGTCGCATTCCAAAGCAAAAACAATCACCACCAAACTAATAGTAAGTAAACACACAGTACCATTAAAATAATTTAAAATGAAGTTTAAATTCACAATAACGGAACAATGCCAAATTTATAAGGATACTAATTTCGACCCTTTCACAACTGGAAATCAGCCAAATTAACACATAAAACTAGAAATCGTGTAAGTATTATAAAAAGTTCGTTAGTCTAAAGGTTGCCAAACTTCAACATATTTGGAGTTCAACTTAAGCTGAACCCCTTTCTGACGTCAGATGACGTTGAGGGACTTGGAACTTCTGTTATAAAATAAACAGTTTACGTGTTTCTCTCAACAAACAATCGTTGGACAGAAGAGGACACCTGAAAGTATCGAAACTATTTAAATAAATAGTTTCGATACTTTATAGTTTCGATAGTTTACCTTATAAATTTGGTATTGTTTCATTATTGTAGATTTAAACCTTATTTTAAATCAATGCCAAAAATCAGGCTTTGAATATGTGGTATGACATGACTTGCTGTACTAAATCAAGTACACTAGCAAGCAGCTGTAAGATAGTGATCTTGAAATGTCTCAAGCCGTCTTGCAACTAGAAAAAACAACCACTTTTTTCATTACACCTATACTGATGATGGTTTTACAAAGGCATCAGTGTACGCAAGGGAGCTTGTAGAAGAAATGGAAAGCACTGGAACATTTTCTCAGAAGCAGGAAAACTTGATAATGCACACGCCAACAAATGGTTTTCTTACGAAAGTTGTGATGAACCTATTCTTGATACCCAGAAAAGCTTCAAGATTAATTTCTTTAACAAAACTGCTAAACGAGCCGTTTGAATCCTTGTAAGAGAGATTTATGTCTTACTACAGAAATACCGCTTGTTGTTCAGTTTCCTGTACGGCGTTAACAACTTGCCCATAAAGTTAATAGTTATTTAATAACCATCCTCAGGCTAAGAATGTTCCATTTGCAGCTTCAACAGTAAAGAACGAGCAGGCTGATTAGTAATCAAGTTTGGACGTAAATTTAGTATCCACTTGGGTTCTTAGCGGTTTCTCACTCGAAGTATTTCCCAGAATATAGAAATCTTGTACTGTAACTAAAATGTCACTGTCTTTTAAACCATATCGAAAAACAGCTGACTGATTATATGGAATATTGTGCGCGTGCTCCTTAATTCTTCAACTTAAACAATGATTTGTCGACCCATAATGTCATGATTATACCCAGAACATATAAATGTATAGATGCAGTAAGAGCCCTGCGTTTTAGAAACAGTCTTTAAATATAGGGGTAGTTATAAGACTGTTAAACTTTATTTAGGAACTTACAACGCTATAATCCGGGTTTCGATACCCGTGGTATAGAGAGCACAGATAGCCCATTGTGTAGTTTTGTGCTTAATTACAAACAAATAAGCACACAAATACTTAGGAACAGCTAGCGCAGATCAACAACGTATTGCTTTTTGGGAAAGCCAACAAACAAACAAACAATAATAAAATATACATGAAACACACACAAGTCTTACACATAATGATTCGTTATTAAAATATTCTTTGAATATAATCAAATTGTTTATTACTTTTTGCTGTACTGAATGAATACAGAAAAGTAAACATAATTATGATTTAAATATTTGATATTAAATGTACGCTATTTTTAAACCGAAATAAAATAATTTAAAACATTTGACATGATCCTGCAGACGCACTAACGACGGTTGTGGTAATGACAACAGTTTCTTTTAAAGTGGCCTGGCATGGCCTTTTGGTTAGAGCGTTCGACTTGCAATCTGCGGGTTCGAATCTCCAACACACCGAACATGCTCGCCCTTTCAGCCGTGGGGGCGTTATAATGAGATGGTCAATCTGACTATTCATTGGTAAAAGAATAGCTCAAAAGATGGCAGTGGGAGGTGTTGACTAGCTGCCTTCCCTCCAGTCCATCACTGTTAAATTAGGGACAGCTAGCACAGATATACCTCGTGTAGTTTTGCTCAAACAAACAATTCTCTTAAGCATGAAACTGATAAAAAAAAATTAAAAATAGAAACAAGCAGTTTGCAATTCTCAATTAAAGTACAAAAAAAGAAGCAAAATTACTGTAATTGTATAATTTAGAAGGCTGTTGCATGTTAACTTTTATGGTAACATTTCTTTAGAATATAATAAATAACTAAATTTCCTTGAGCTGTAGGGTAGCTAATAGCAGGACCGCATATTATTTCTTCATTCAGTAGCGTATCTATAGGTGAGGTTCTTGATTGCCGGATCCCCCTCTTTTATTTTGCTATGTCACAATGGTAGACAGTATATTCTCAAATAGTTTTCTCAAGTTTAAAGTTTACATTATCAAAATTAATTAAATGTTTAAGTTAATCTTTCTTTGAAAATTGGAGTTGGTGATTTTTCTCCCAATTTCTTGTAATATTTATTTTTATATGCCTCTGAAAGCTCTACTTAGTCACGCACCATTAACACGTACATGTTCTGAGGCTATACATAATTGACTATCATATTTAAAACCCTACCTCTCCATTCCCTCGAGTAACCCTAGATACACCATTACCATATGTAAAAGTGTTTGCAAAGAGAAGTGCCGACATTTCTTTACTCCATACCTCTAGACATTTCACTTTACAGATATCTGCTCAGAGCTATTTGAGAGCTGTCTGCGCTAGGTAGACTATAGGAAAAACAGTTAGTCAACACTATCTACCGCCAACTGTTGGGCTATTCTAATCGTAAAATAGAATTTGATCGTCACTCTTATAACGCACCCCGGCTGCATAGTGCAATTTTTGTTTTATTTTTGCGGTAACGAGGTGCGAACTAAAGAGCCTCGGATTCACAGTCTAACATTTCAACCACTGGGCGCCACGCTCGGCCATCATTTTAAACATTTCGTCAAATTTGTTAGATAACAACTCGAGCAAACTCGCTAAAACGATAACTTAGGAAAATTACAACAGAAGTTTTATTATACTGTCAGAGAACTATCACATATGTCCCATGGTAAGAAAGTATTATACTAAAAATCAAAGACATAATTTTAATTCTGTTATCTTAACAAATATTTTAGGTTTAGAAATTATTTGTCCAGCACCTATCGCATATACAAAACATTTAATCTGTTATATTTGGCAAGATGGAAAAGCTTACACCTGTGGCGTAACCACGGGTAAGTGAGGGCGGGCCACGGCCTGTCTACTCAGCACTCAGGCTCGCCCAATCAGAGTAGTTCCCGCGTCCTAATACATTATAAGTAGTGATTTTTTTCACCTTTTTTGTGGCTCCCTCTAACTTGTTTTCAAGGGTTTGTACACTTTCTGCTTGTCCATTTAATTCCAGGCTCACCAAAAAGTTCATGTATGGCCACGACACTGGATTGCACAAACTGTAATGTCTAAATTGAATCAAAAATTATTTTAATAACTTAATTAAACAAAAGTTGGTTCATTTCTAACAGTCTGCTGTCTTTACATTTGATCACTGAATTAATTTCAGATATCCTTGAAAATATTCAAGTGGAAATGACACCACTAATAATCTCCAAAATAGTATTCCCATATACAATCATATTTATCTACGTCACAAGCAGTAGAAACTGACATAATGACAGGAAGATCACAAGAATATTAAAAACACAACAGTCACTTCACAGTTACATTGATACTTACTTAATTTCCAAATCAAAATGATTAAGGGAATTGTATTAAAACGCTTATTCATTAAATGGGATAAAGACCTGTATAGTGAGAGAAAAAAATAATTTAATATTTATTGTATAAATACATATATCATAATTCTCATAATTCTTTCAAAATATCTAGTCTTTTTTTAATAATATATAATTTAGTTGAATAAGCTGGAAAATTAAGGTATTATAGCAAGGGTACTATTGTATTAGCATATCATCACAAATGTATAGTTGAAATCTATCAGTTTCATTAAACGATATATTTATTAAATGAATCGTAATCCAATAAATCTGTTTTTATATAATATAATCAAATCTTTGTTTCATTATAAATAAAAATGGTTAACACACGCTTGTTTTGCAGTTCAGATAGATATTATGAAATGTATTTGGAACACAGATTAATTAATCAAAGAGAGCAAACGATCAGTCAATCAATAATTAGACAGATACATAAATGGGCAAATTGATAAATAGATAGACTAACAGAATTAAAAAAAAACAATTTGAAATATGTTTACAGGTTGCTGTACTTATCCTTCTCTCACATCTGAGCATTATGTATTATATTTGTTGCATATGCAGTTTTTTGGTACATAATATTTATATTATTAACTCAATTTGTAGCACCCAATGTTTGTGCATTCATCTGTTACTTCACGATTATACTATTTATAGCCTATGCACATTTAAATGAGAATGTTTTAATACATGAAAGTGAAATGTATGTACAGTAGCAAATTGAAACAAAAAAAAAATTGATGTTGTACGTACATATATGATAATTATTGATATTTGTTCAGTCTTACAACAATCATTTTCAAATTGATTTCACGAAAAAAAGATAAAAAAGTACTAATTTTTTTTATTTTCAAAATCTCTAAAAGAAAGTGAATCATATTCACACACTTTTCAACAAGCTGAATATTTTGAAATATTTTTCTTTGCAATATTCTTAACGTTTGTCGCAGTTATTGCTTGACTTACTCTTACTCTGTCCTGTATCTTGGGCATTCTTCACATGTCAAGAATATATTTGTATTTTTTTTAAATTCCGCGGGTTTATCACGTGCTTCTG
Source organism: Limulus polyphemus (assembly GCF_000517525.1). NCBI lineage: Eukaryota > Metazoa > Arthropoda > Merostomata > Xiphosura > Limulidae > Limulus > Limulus polyphemus. The sequence continues at coordinate 297,655 of NW_013665917.1, forward strand.
TTTTAGCCCACTGGCGGCGTTAAAACAGCGGTCACGTGACCCACGCCGTCCTTCAAACTAGCCAGAGTGGTGGGGCATATTGCAAACATCCTTTTGACTGGTTTTTCTTGGTTTTACTCAGACAAACAATGTCTGAAATGAAAGCTGATCCCCAGCGCGAATCGAGTATACAGACAACACCAAAGGTACGTGATATATTATTATTATTTTAATTTTATTTGTTGGAGGAAATGTGTTTGTTTAGCTATCCATTGCACTGAACTAATCACAGCATTTTACGGTAAGTCTACTCACACACAGCACTACTCGCCTCACACTCACAATGAATGGATAGGCTTATTGACTGCGTACATGGCATATATATGTATCAATTCCTTATTGTGTAGTTTTGCATTACGAATACTGACAGCATCGCTCGTAACAATAATTAAACCACCCAGTTCTTTTATTATTGTTTTTCAGGTGAATTTTAAGAAGTAAAATAATATATGTTCTCCGTTGTATATATAAAGAAGCCACCATTATGGCGGGCTTTGTTGAAGAGTCGTAGCCGGTTTTAATGATGGTGCTGCCATCTGGAAGCTGTAATAAAGAGAGATTATTTGATTTCATAATAATGATTTTTGTTATTATTTAGTTAGGATGAGTTTAGGAAATGTAATATTTCGATGAATGAAATGACTGTTTCGTTGCTATTTTTCAAATGCGAAAAGAAAATTTAATTTTTATTAGTGAAAGTATATATTTATCTTCAATACTTTACACGATTAGTGGCCGTCTCATTTCACAAAAATAATCACAATCAACTATTAGATTTAAACTGTAATTTAATAAAGAGATTTTTAGTATAATGTGGGATGACGACATCATGGATTTTAATATGTTGTAGTATAGCATAAAATGAAATTTCATTTCAGCATACGTTAAAATTGTTTTGAATAGGTTATGTTTATGTTTCAGTATTAAAATATTAGATACGTGTATGTATGTATATATTATCAACTCCTTTAAATTCAAATTTTCATTTCAAGAATATATATATAGTATATATATATATATATTCCTGAAATGTGATTTACAATTTAAGTAATTTGTGATAAATACGTTATCTCAGCCAGCTATCAATTCTGCTGAAAGTGTTAGCACACAATCACTCACAAAAGGTGAAATGAATGGGTCTTTTTTAAAAAATGAGCTAGCTGTCTTAATAGTAAGTGTACAAGAGTGAAAAAAAGCATCACGGGTTCGGGTTGGTAATTGCTTTATGACTGTGGTTAGTTTTGAGTATGTGCGAAGACTATCGGACAAGGAAGATTTGTTTTCTGTCATAAAGTAATTGCGCATGTTGTAAACAGGGTGTACTAGGTATCCGTTTCTGGAACAGTGCCTTAGGTTTATGAAGTGATTTTAAATGAGATGTTAATAAAAAGGTGGTTGGTTGATAATTACTGATGAACTGCACAGCACCATAAGCTTAGGTATCTTCACTGTAACAAAGGAGTTGTTTTTGATTGGGAACTACAAGAGTAAATGTAACTTGCTAACAGTAACATATTGTTGTGGAGCAGGGTTTCAACTAGGTTATCTAGATTTTGGCAAAATAACTCCCAGATCAATAGAAAAAAAATAATTTAAAAACTGCTAAAGCTCAGTTTCAGATTACAAATTTCCAAAACATACAATCCACTCGAAAATGATTGCTATTTCAAAGCAAGTTTTATTATTTCATTTTTGATTTGGAAAAATTTCCGGATATTATGATTTGGCCACTAAAAAGTAACTGTTGAATTTGCTTCTCCCAAAGCTACACGAGGTTTATCTGTGACAGCCATCCCTAAGTGACATACTAGTTGGAAAGCAGCTGGTTAACACTACTCACCGCCAACTCGTGGCCCGTTCTAATCGAAGTGTGGGGTTACGGGGCGCGAACTGTGGAACATAAAATTCAAAGTCAGGCACACTAACCAATGGTCCATACTTGTTGCTGTACTGCTATTTATACAATTCCGACATCTATTGTATCCCCACCCACACACACACACAAAGATTCTAGGTATCGCAGTGTAGCTTAATGTTTTACCTAACTGAAGCTTTTATTTTACTTTTGACTGACCTTTTATGAGTTTACGTACATCTTATAATTGTAGGTTTAACTTATTATTGAAGTTTCAATAATAAACCCGATCTTGCTAACGACTTCCTCCCCTCTCACCTGCAGTGGCTCAAGGGTAAGTCTGAAGGCTTATAACGCGAAAAATCAGGTTTCGTTATCCGTGATGGGTGCAGCTGAGATAGACCCTTGTGTAGATTTATGCTTAACAACAAACAAACTAAGGTAACGACTTTCACATTATTTCATAAAAATTTTAGGCTTACTCAGTGCTTATGTCTTTCCAAAACCACACAAAAAAAGTTTCACTTATAGGCCAAACTTATATCTACCTGCAATTACGGAGATGTAACTATCTACTGCATTTAATCGTTCAGTAAATAATTTTCCCTCCCTTGACTGTTTGTTACTTAAACGTTAATTCGGTTTGTTTGCTGCTGTTGTTTGTTTTAGTGCACAGCTATATAATGGGTTATTTGCGCTCTGACTACCGCGGGGAATCGAACCCCGGATTTTAACGTTGTAGATCCGTCATCTTACCACTGACCCTCCAAAGGACTGCTTTGGTTGCATTATCAATTTCAGATCATTGCGTTATAGGCCAAGCCCTTTCATTCCAAAAATCATTTATTAGTCATAAATAATTAACATATAATTATATTACATATATATACATACGATTTAAGGACAACTAAACTAAACTTTAGAATAAAAATAAAACTCTAAGTCAGCCCTTATCACTCAAATATTTACCAAGCCTTCCATTAGACACCCTTGACTTAACTGCATCCACCACATCTGAAGGCAACCCATTCCAAAGGCCAAACACCCTGTGAGAAAGATAAAACTGGCTTAGCTGAAGATGACTCCTACTCTGCCAAAATTTATATTTGTGTCCCCTAGTCGTACCATTCTCACCATTGAATACGAAAAAAGGATGATGCGTCAACACTATAAATTCCATTAACAATGTTAAACACCTCAATCATATCTACCCTATCATTCTTTCATTCTGAAGAGAAAATTTTAAGAGATATTAACCTATCTTCGTATGACAACCTTTCCATCACAGTTGCCGTCCTAGTAGCCTTCTTCTGAGACACTTCCCAATATAAGTGTGATACCCGTGGTGAGTACAGCACAGATAGCTCATTGTGTAGCTTTGTGCTTAACAACAACCAAACCCAAGGTAAGGCACCCAAGACTGAACATAATACTTCAATTGTGGCCTAACCAGTGATCCATATTATGAAATTATAACTTCCTTTGACCTTTATTCAATATTTCTGTAGATACATGTTAAAATCGTATCTGCACTGCCACTAGCAACAACACATTACTTGGGTGGCTTAAGAGATTGATAAATTAGAACACCAATATCCTTTTCTTCCATTATACTGTTGAAGTTATCCCTATCAAAATTGTACACATAATTCAAATTATGATATCTCACATATTACTTTGCACTTATCATAATTTAAAACCATCTGTCATTTATTCGCCCAAGTCACCAAAAACTGAAGTCCTCTTGTAAAGCAGCAACATCCTCCTCACCGCCAATAATACCCAAAACCTTAATATCATCAGCAAACTTAAATGATTTATTGGCCGTTCCTCCATATATGTCATTGACGTAAACCAAAAAGAGCAAAAGTACTAACATTGAGCCCTGAGGTACACCACTTGTAAAATAAATATACTTTAACTGAACTCCTTTTACAACAACAATAAGCCATCCAGTCAGTTTTCCATCCAATGAACCAACCTGTCCCCACACCTGCAGAAATAATGTGGCACTTTTTGAGACTCTTTCTGAAAATCTAGATACACCGAACCACACCTTTACTTTCATCTACATAAGCAGTAACCTCTTCAAAGAATGTAAGAAGATTAATAAAGCAAAATTTTTCCCTGGTTAAACCATGCTGGCCATCCTACAAAATTTTAAACTTTGTTAAATGACTTTGCAAAGCATCTTTTTTTTTAGACTTTCAAAAACTTCCCCACCACTGGTAGAGGACTAATAAGCATATAATTATTAGGCCAATTTTTATCTCTTCCCTTGAAAATAGGAGTGACATTAGCCAATTCCCGATCTTCTGGCACCTGCCCACTATTCAAGGACTTACAAAAAATAGTGGCAAATGGTTCACATATGCAATCCTTAATCTTTTCCCAAACCCTTGGGGAAATATTACAAAAATTTAATGACATATTTTAAAACTGTAATATGACATGCTTCTTCTCACTGATATTCTAACGATCTCTTGTTCGCTGATAAAATCTGAGAATAATATATCTTTATGGGTTACGAATTATGTAAAGTTTTTCGTTTTTTTTAACTAAACAATTATAGCTGCCTTATGTAAGGGAGGGCTAGGCCTTAACTCCTCGGTTTGAAAACTTGATGCGGCTGAATCGAATACAATTTTTGAAATTCGATTTTTGATGATGAATATTGGGAAAATGGTCTTTTCAACGATGCCTTAATGCTGTAAACCTAGCTGTTGCAGTTGTGATAGGATGAGTATGACATTTGGAAAAGATATGCTAGGCTTCAGTTAAGAGCGTTGTATTTTTCTGGATGACTGACTTATGGAATGAGTTTAAACTGTAAGAGGGAGAATCGTCGATTTCCTGATAAATAAATGGTGGGTTTAATTTTTTTCCCTTTTCTCAAGGGTGCAAGTACGAAATGATGGTACATAGATGAAATTTTCCCTTCATTATGTTAAAATACCCGTATTGAGTATTTGCATAACAATTATTCAAGTCTAGCCATTGTACTTTTTCATGACATGTCCATGTTTATTAAAAAGCAAATTTTAAGTCTGAATTTTATGTTACTTCTTTGATGTTTCAAAAGATACATCTAACTATAACAAAAATATATGGACTGTAGACTTAGGCTTCAGCTATGTTCGCGAGGGCTAGGAATGAAACACGGCTGATTTAAACCAGTACCACAACCTAGTCTGATAAAGTTTTTGCAATTTGATGGTAAATATAGGAAGAGTTATCTTTCAAACGATATCTTATTCAATACTGTAGGCTTAGTATGTAGCTATTGTAGTCACATGCTATAGGCCTAGCCTTCATATTACAATACGGGTTTCAAATAACTATAATAACTATAACTAGACCCAGCTGTCTCGTCCGTAGACGGATTTATTTGTTTGTTTTTCTAGTTTAAGAAAAGTTTTAAAACACATTTGTATTAACGCAAATAAAATGACTTAGATCTTCAGAATGTATATTTATTAGCTCAATATTTCACTATGGCATCTTGGTCAGGAGCTATTGATAACCTAGATGTTCTCTAATCCAGTTATTTAATGAACTTGTACGATATCAAAAGCTCCCGACGAAGCTGTAATTGCGAAGTATTTATCTAAAGAATATTTTTGTTTTGGGGATAGACGTCGTAGTTTCATTTACATTAATAGAAATGCCGCATAATAAACACCAGTTTATGTTAAATAAAGCTAAAAATAATAGGTTTTAAAACGCATTCACTGGTATGTTGGCCATGTGGTTTGATCTGTATGCACAGCGCATAACAAAAACAGAAGTTAATGTAATAAACAAGCAGCATTTGTTAAATGGAAAGTGACGGGTTTCTGTATTTTGAACTTCTTTTCTTTCTATTTTTGCCGACTAGTTTTAAGTTTTCCTCAAATTCTTGAATAGCTTGTAAAAGTAACTATATATATTGTATAATTTAAGGTCTTTTAATACTACATCGAACAGTATTAACGTTTGGCATTATAGTGTGAAATCAAAACTAAACAGTTATAGTATTTTGCATCAAGAATTGGAAAGTAGCCTTAGCCCTGTTAATTTATGGTTGTCAGATGATTTAGCGGATAAAAAAAATCTTACTACTAGTAGCTAAAAGCAGGGGTTATATTCCCCTCGGTGGACACAGTAGATAGTGGCTTTGCTGTAAAAAAACATATACATACATATACTAGTAGTAGTAACTATGAAGTTAACTCTTAAGCTCAAATGCCATGCGCTTGGTAAGCATGCGAGACGTATTGGGTTCAAATCCAGAACCAGCAAAAGCTGGTTATTATGTCTTATGTCATTTCGGACTAGTTTCTGTACCCGAACTCTTTTTAACTTTATTTCAAGGCAAACTATATGAATTCGGTAATCTTAACACTTCATTCGTCGATGGCCTAGTATAGGATAGAAATAAGAAGAATGGCGAATACTGCATAAAATTAATGGTTTTTAATCCCCTTTCTTTACTGTTAGATATTTTAAGTACAGCAAGGTTTAGAAGACATAAAGTGGCGAATTACTTCCTCATTTTCTTGTCGAACAATTTTCTTCAATATTTGGTGAGAAAAAAAGATTGATTTTCATTCTACTCTCAACCAAGTCCACTAAATAAACTAAGTTGTAAAAACATGAATAAACGTTTTGTATATATGTATCATTAATTTTAAAAAACATTATCAGTGACTTTTTACAGATTTCAAAGTAGTTTACGCAAAGTAACAATAATATAATAATAATAATATAATCACAGAAAATAATACTCCATTAATGGGCCATTAGAGCTATGAGCCTTAAAAGTAGCACCTTGACATAATAAAGCCACAGATGGTAGCCTTGCAAATATTTGCATTAATGGACAAAGTTTCTCCAAAGATGATATTTCCCATTAGCTATAAAATGGTTACAATGAAATTCAATCATTAAATTAGAGGGCACTCAGTAGAGCGCATACCTCCACCACGCAGCGTTGATTACATTCGGCTCTTAGAAAATACTAAAATGTATCCATATATCTGTCGTTATCAACGGACACGGACCATTTTTGGCAAGACAAGGAGGAATAATATTCTATATATGTCCTCCAAGTTTCATCAAAATACGATCATTTTTGGCAGAGCAAAAATAGTGTGAAAAATCGGTTCACATGTTAACAGATAGTGATTTTTGGATATTCGTGACCTTGCTGTGATCTTGACCTTGACTCTCCAAAAACTATTCACCTCTAAGTTGGGTCATAGTCCAAAGGTATACCAACTTTCGTTCAAATCTATTCAGCCATTTTCGAGAAATCTTGCTGACAAACAAACACACACGCGGGTGAAAACATAAAGGTAATAATGTGATTGACCAAGTCACATGATCTGATATTACCTGCAAGTTAGCATTTTCATTCTTTGGTTTCTAAGCTAAACAGTGGTGGCTGGCTGGTTGGATGAATGCCTATCATTTTATGCTATTTTATCAAAAATTCCGGACTGTGGCTCTTTTAGTAAAACCTATGTTTAGAGAGAGAGTTTCATTTATCTGGACGGCAATATCACTCGACATCAGATGGCAATAATTTTAATCTTTTTATTTATTTATTGTCAAAGTAATTACAGACTATGAAAAACCGTGTACTTATATGAATGAGTGATAATATTTTTAAACTAAATTTTTAAAGCTTGTCACTTTAAGCTTTGTATAGTGTAATATTAAATCTAAGCTGCCGAATTCTTTGTGATACAAATAGATTAGCAGTCGACGTGTTTTGCTGTTTCGTTCGAGCTCATTGTTTTTGGAAATGTAATTTCCACAGAACTGACTAATTCCATCTATAACATAAACGTAAAAACTGTTTTAAAATATATGCAAATCAGTAGGGAGGAAAATGTGATTATATCTTTAAATTTCTTTAAACAAGTGTGTTTAAGGCTTTGCATTTCAAATTATACATTCGACCATTGCTTAAGTTAATTGTATCATGATTAAAAATAGCTATTCCTGCCACAATTCGGTCAATCGAAAAATAATAACATACGTTTGTGCTGTGCTGCAATGTTAATAATATCACTTGCTACTTTTAGTGCACGATCTTATAAGTCTTATATTACCCTCGCAAAACAAAAGAAAATTATTAAAAGTTTCCTGCCTTTGAGAAACGATAAGATGTTTTTAAAGATATCTGAAATTTTGCTATTATAGAGAGTAACAGATTAAACAATAATAATGTAGTTGCTTATAACTCGATGATAGTGGGAGCAAAGTATAAACTAATAAGAAGCTAAATATATATATATACTATCATTTAGTGAACTATTTGTTTTTAAATATATTGTTTATGCCATTTACTGTATTGACAGATCAGTTTAACTACCGGTTAATCAGACAACCTCAAAAATGTTCACACTTCGATTTTCTCGAAACTGATGCGTGTCTGTTAAAGTTGACTATTTCTTAATTCGTTGGATAATCCACCATAAAAGCCACACTGTTAATTAGTAATACAAAAAAAACTGAATTTATTATAATTTCAAGTAATATAAAACTATGGCACTGGCCCTTTCCTTTCATTAAGTTTAGTAATGGTAAATGAAATATTCATTTCGTTGTTTGATATATGAAATGACTAATTCTGAGAAGCAGACCCATGAAGTAATTGTTGTTTGATTATGCGTTATTTTTATGTTTTATTGAACTTATGCACAAGTCAGCCGCAGTATAAGCATATTGTCAACAGTTTCATTAGCAATTTGTAACCTTATGATTAGGGAACAATAGTCAACATTAAACTTGCGTGTTTTTTAATTACAGAAATCTTTTGGGTAACGTTAGTTATGTAGGTTGCTTGTGATATCAATATTTGATGTATTTCTACCCTAAAGAATGTTGTGGCACCTTGAATCGTTGGGAATCTTGTATTAGGTAGTGACGTCATCAGTATTGTAGTGACGCAGCTACCACTCGATTTTGACTTGATGGTTTTTAATCACACAGAGGCTTCGATGTGTACAATTGAAATAATCAGCGCCTGACATAATATTGCTAAACAAATGTATGAGTTCTTGTAACTCAGTTCCTAGTTATTCAAACAGAGAACGAATGCTGTTTTGAGTGAATGGTATAACTCGTGTTCGTGTGATCGATACCGATTCGAGGCAATGACGACAGACATGTTTTCAAAGCTTAGACAGGAGGGAATGCCTAATTTTAGAATAAGAATGGCAATTGTACTATATTTATAAATTTAAGAAAAAGCATAAAATTCAAATTGACTTCTAGGTTGGTATGTAACACAATAGGTTGTGTTAAGTTCTTATGTTTAAGTTTTATTAAACGTGACAAAATTAATTTTTTTGGTGAAGGATTCTTATTTTGATAAGTAGGTTTGACAGGTAAAGACACCTGTTATTAGAGTTAGGCATTAAACCCTTTTTTTGGTTTGTTTGAAACAAACATTAGGCTTTAATTATTTACAGTTAGAAGTTAGAAAAAGAATGCAATATCAGCGTGAGATATAATCCATTATAATTTAAATACTCTTATAAGTTATAACTGGTTGCAAGTTTAACAGAGCATCATCTCATATTTATACTTTATCTATAATTGGCTGAGAAGTTTTAATAGAAGTTTTCGTTGAATATTTCAACTATCACCTACAAAACACTATGCACTGTAGTGTGAAAAGTTCAGTGTAAAATGACTTGCATCCATACCCGTTGTTACTATTACTGTATTTTCTATTGGCCCTATTTACTTTCTCTGTGCTTGATTTACATTAAGTTTACAGAAAATAAGACTTAAAATGCCAAAAAAATGGCATGATGTTAGACAGTGATATTTATCTTATTTTTCGGAATATAAGACACTCTTATTTTGAAGACAAAGTTTT
>NW_013665917.1:308424-310057 GCF_000517525.1 Limulus polyphemus
AGATGTCAGTAGGAGCAGGAGCATACTCATAAAACCAGTCCATATTTGATGCTTAGCTATCTGGTGGGAGGTGCTTGGACCCTCTTACGAACACTGTCAGGTCTTATGTTGTTCATGCAGGGGATCCACTATCTCCATAAATCTGAACGCGATGAGGTCCCATCTTTAGTCCTTGGTGGAACAGTGTTCCACCTCCTCTCTTTAATTCCATGGGTAAGTGGAATTATCCTTGCCTACTTGGTGGGAGAGTAAAGACAAATGTTTGTAAATCTAGACTGGATGAGTTCTGGACTTTGATGGAGTATGGCATATGATTCCATCAATCCAGGCCTGGGATGTTGCCGTTTGGACTTCTTCAGGTTGATCAGAAGGATTGTCCATTTAAGTGTTGCTTTCTTTCTTTCATAAATCCGGTGGTTCAAAATGCCTTATTCTGTTGTTACTGGTAGGGATCCTATCACAAAGATGCATACATCTGTGGTTCAACTGCCCTGGCCATCAACATGGGATATGGGTACCATGACCCCTTAAATCCAACCCGAGTTGTGGAACCCCGCCTGATTGGTTGGGGCTGGACCATCATACTTGTATTATATTCCACACTTTTCAATTTTCTGTAGATTTGGTTGAAGAGCATACCTGTTCTGGATGTAGTGTGGTGTTTCCCACTTTGATACCAATTCTCATGGTACATATTTGTTCTCTTCAAATGCTTTCTGTATGATCCCTGTCCCCACTGGTCCCTCCACCTTCTCAATGTGGGATTCTAGCTATGTGTGTCGGCAGAGGTATGTATGTTTTGGAAGTTATCATTTTCCTAAACTGAAAATGTATTTCCAAACATACTTACCTCCGCTGACACTCTACCTCCCTTCCTACCCACTAAGAGCTGGTGCTAGTGACCAGAATGTGGTAAGTCTCGAAAAAGTGATTTTATAGTCTGCACACAGTGCTTTTATACAGTACCTGCATAGAGGGTGTGTGAGGGCTTGCATAAAGTTTTGCAAATTATATATTGCTGAGGGTAGTCAAGTGGGATATATAAAGACTGGAGCAAGTGAACACAATGTTAGATGGCAAAGATGAAGATCGAGAAATAGCTATTAATGTCAGCAGAGGTAAGAATGTTTGGAAATACATTTTCAGTTTAGGAAAATGATAACTTTTTAAACCCTCAAAAACAATACAGGATTATATTGTTCTTAGAGATAAGGTGTGATGATCAACCACTTTAGTGTAATCTACCAATACTAGTGCTTCAAACATGGAACATGATAATTCATTGCCTCTGTTAGTGTGTAAAATAGCTAACAAATGTACTTGATATACTCTCTCTGTGGCATATACTTTATACAAATTTATAATGCTGATATGGTTTAGTTTCTTCAAACAGATGTTAACTTGTTAACCCTTTCCTTAGTGGTAGATGTCCTGGTAATTTCAAGTGCACACTTTGGAAATTTAATTTAAAACAAATTCTGGTTTTATTTCAACAACCTTATCTATTTCACAAAAAAAGAATTCAAAATGTTCAAATTTTCATTTTAGTTATGTCTTAAGTGTCTGAACTGTAACTTCACACTTTTAAACTTGTATTTATTTCTCCTAATCAGATTTCAGAGTTTTCAGTTAG
>NW_013665917.1:311057-343413 GCF_000517525.1 Limulus polyphemus
GGCTTGTGTATATCGTATATATACATATATACTATTCATACCTTCAGATGCAAGCAGAGTTTGACATCAAATTTTGGGGTAAAAAAGTGAGTCTTATACACCGAAAAATACTGTATTTATTTTTAATTACATAAGAATTTTTTAATGAATGTAAGTATTTTGTTTTTTAATGGTTTAATTGTATATTCTATATCATTTATTGCACCTTTTCATATTCATGTGAAAATTATAGTAAGATATTTTAGATTAAGCATTGTATTTCATGATGTTATTGATACAACTTGTAACTGTAATTATTTGTTAGACTTTGTTCAAATATATGATATATATATATATAGAGCTTATAAAGATAGTGTTGACTTATGTGTTACAATTTGAAGGGACAACAGATGGCATCAAAATGTTACTCATAAGTAGTCTTTTTGTGAAAACCTTTGGTTAGACTAAACTAACCTGAGTATGAGTTAAATAACCAATCAAGTTCACTAGTTACAGAAAATTCTATCAACAAAGATATGTGTATTTACTTGCATGTCAGTCTGATACTTCAAAAGTATTTAATATTATACATGTAAATGTGAAGACCTTGCTACATCATATGCAATGTTTACCTTCTAAACTTAATCCCTTTGATTATCAGTGTTTTTTCAATTAACTAAAGCTATAATGCAAATGTCTGTTAATGATCACAAGTCATATCAGTTAATAATGAGTATAACTATAACTTGTAAGTTATAACTAAAAAAACATGTAAAATGCTAACATAATAGCAATGAAAATTATTTAGTTATCTGACATACATTGACCTGCATTGGGGTACAAGCAGTCTGCTAAAATCCTTGTGTATGTGAATAGAATGCACCAGAAATGCAGAAAATAGTCATGTAGCTAAACTGAAAGTATGTTTACTGAAGATGTCTGTAAATATTCCCAAAGACAGAATAATGCTTTACTTTTAAAAAAGAAGTTATTTTTTCTTACCCCCATATGTTACTTATTAAAGTTGTCACCACTCAGTTAACTTTAATAATAATTAAAATATGTAGTTAACTGTAATAATAACTATAAATAAAATTAAACTATTACCTATAAGTATAACTATTAACTAAAAACGCATAACTCAAAAACACTTGGTTATTTGATTCTCCTGAATGACTGTTGTTATCTAAGTATGTATGCAATGCAACTACAACTGATTTCAAAGTATAAGTAGATATGATGAAGTATTGTAATGTGTCACAATGAGCATCAGTATATGATTTGTATAAATAAATAAATGAAACATTAAGCCACAGCGTCCAATTAATATAGAGGCAAAATGGTTATGAACCTGGAAAAGGAGGTAAGAAAAAAAAAGACAGGAAATTTTTTAAAGTATTCCGAAATCTGGAAATGTTGGGGAGAACTGTAGCCTGTCCTTTTCTTTTTTAATCACACACACAAACCATACTGCTTTGATTTGCTACATTGGTATATTTTAACATGCTCTTGATTAATTTTTCTGTTATTTTATCTGGTGAGTGTTATCTAATTTATTACATTTGATGGTAGGTCAGACCAAATATTCTTTTATAACTACAAATGCAATGTTTTAATGTTGACCATTAAGTTCAATGCCCTTGTTTGAGAATTTTTTTTTTTAATTTTTACAGTACCTTAGTCAGAATTAATTACATTTTGAAGCTTTCTTTTAACCTTTATAACCAAATTAGAACTAAATGATATTAATTAGGAAAAGTTATGAGAAAAACTGAAATATTATTGTGTTGTGTGCATATAAACTGTGAAGGTCTGCAAGACTATATCCACCCTCTTGGGATATATCATAACATTAATTTTGGGAAGAAAAAATATTGTATTTTGTATTGGCATTATTGAAATTAGACCAATATTGATTCTGTTGAGACAGTTATTGATGAAAGAAAAGAAAATTGCATGACCAGTGGCTGACATAGTGTTACCAATATTAACCCTTTGATATTTCAATTCACAGGGACCAGAATGGCATACTTTGATAATTATTACTTATTAAAGGAACATTACTTGATACAACTAGTTTCTATTCCCAGGAATTGTATGGTTGTGTTTCAGAGCTGGGCAATTAATTGATGTAATTGATTAGCTGTGAGAATCAGATGGTGCCACATAAAATAGTTCATTAATCGAAGTTATGATTAAATCAATTAATGCCATAAAAATAATCAGCTAATTAAAAATAGTATTGTCAATTAATATTGTTTTTTGATTATTCCAACTATCCAAGTAATCATAATATTCCCATTATGATTTCTATTTATTATTTTTGATTAACATAAGGTTATTCAGCTTAATCAATTAGTGACATGACTTGCAAAAGTAATCAAATTTAGTGTTTCCATTTATTACTTTTTCAATTATTCCAATTATCCAAATCTTCTGTAAGAATAATTGATTAATTGAATGTAACCAATTAATAAGCCCAATGATTAATCAATTATCTATTCCACCAGTTGCTCAGCCCAGTTTTCCACACTAATTTCAATAATATAGGGTTTGCAACACCTTTTTGCAATAAAATATACAATAAGTCAGTTAACTACAACATTTTTGATATTTCCAATATTCATGATTTCTTGGGAATACAAAATGCCTGATCATGAAAGGGTTAGTGTGGTATACACCTATTTTATATATTAACATTTTGCATTGATAAGTCTCAAGGACGGTAATAAATGTCTTCTTTTATAACCTCTCTTCATTTAAATCATTCTATATGACTGGGTCAAAGTGTTCATGTCACAAACTTTTACATAATTTCATTCAAAACTTAATTCAGCATCTTTATTATCAGTGTATGTCAATAAACTAGGCATCAAAGTATAGTTTATAATTCAGATTTTTTTTATTGTTTATGTGTGTATTTCTTAGTTTCAAAAATAAATTCTTAAACAAAATTGTAAATCTTCTCTTCTTTTACACAAATTATGTTTCTGCATTCTGAATTTTCTCCTTATCAATTTATTTTTCCATAATGTGGCTTTTCAAATGTCCAAGAAATTAGAAACACAAACTATACAAAATTACAATACAAAATAAAAAATTTGATCTTTCTAACTTCTTGATTTACTGAAATATCAATAAGTTTGTCAAACCCACCAGAGAAACCCCTCTCCACCTTGTCGTTACTTTATTCTTTGCTAATAAATTCAAGTAGTATAGTTTCATACTTCCAAGGTGGGTCAAACTAACCCACTTTCTAAGGAAACTTATTAAGCTTAATAATAAACTTAATAATTACGATAGCTGGTAAAAAATATGCAAGATCCCTTTCATGAATTCTTCTGGTTTGAAAGGGGAAAATGTTTTAAAAGTGTAACAAGTTCTCAGAATTATGACTATTAACTACTTTATATTCTTTTGTATTGTCTATTGCAGACAGCTGACATTAAGTTTTTCACATTTATAGCACCAATGGAAATTACAGAATTTCCCCTTTAACATTGGAAATTTAAATTTCCAGAATGCACTTTTAAGCTTTAGCCTGAAGTAGAATTGAGTATATTTTACATTTTTAAAATCAAAAGTCATCAACTGATGGTGATGAATATAAGGTATTGAATAGAAAAAATTTTATGCAACTCTTTCACTTTTGAAGGAGAATAGATATGGTTTTTAATCTGTCTTTTGTAAGGATAATAACTAATTACTGTTTGTAGAATATTATATGCATAGGTAAGTGTACACACACAAACATTCAAGCTTTGAAGCCATATGGCTTCATTTTTATCTTGTAAATGATTTTAGCACTTGTTAGTTTTTATCAAAATAGTGTTTGGTAACTTTTGTGAATACTTGTAATATTTTTCTTTGGGTTTATTATGCATTTTTAACATATATTATTCAATACTACCGGTGCGATTGTTAAATGTCAGGTAATATGTTACAAAACTGTGAATGTAACCTTGGTCCCACTTTACTTTGTTTAATTAGCCTTGGTATAAAATGTTTAGGAATTGTTTAGCTTTTTTCATTATTTACTTATTGTGTAACTATTTTAAAGTTTTATTATGATAACATTTAATACTTAGTACTGTAGTTCTTTCTAGTACTTGGTCAGTTTTATATTTCATTACTGCAGAACTACTTAATAATGTTTTGTAGTGGGTGGAATGTTGTTGGTGATAAATTGTAACACTGATAAAATACATAAATTAAAAAACCTTTATACATGAAACTACTCATGAATATGTCTTTTTATCAGTTTAGAGTTATATATACACACACACACTGTTTGTTTTTTTCATCTCAGGATAGTGAAAATGCCATAAAAGATTCAAACAAGAAAAGTGATCATGGAGGAGAAAACATGATTAGTACTAATGCTGTGGATGAACCAACAATAAAGAAAGTCAAACTGACTAAAGACAACACAGTGGTTGAAACTACTAAGGTATGTATTATTATTTTTAAAATATCATATAGTAAGCTTCATGTACAAGGATGTGAAAAATCTGTGCATTAATACCAAAAGGACTTCTATAACGTAATTTAAAAATGATTTATTTTTCAATTCTAATTATTTGACCAGTACTTGAGGAGGTCGGGGTATCAGAGGGCATTTACTCTTAAAATGCTGAGCTTTGTTGAAATGCCAAGCTTCAGGCTTATCTTGATTCTTAATTGAGATGCTATGTAAGTGTTCTTGTGTGCATTCAGCAAGCTTGTGGCTAGTTTCTTTTATATATATTTGGTTGCAGTTGTCATAACTAGTTAGAACTAGGTGATTAATCAGTATAATCAATTATCTGTGAGCATTGATTACATCAATTAGGATCACAAAATAATCAATTAATCAAAATTATGATTAAATTTATCTATGTCACAAAAATAATCAGCTAATTGAAATTATTACTGTTTTTGATTAATTCAAGGTTGCTCAGTTTAACTGATTAGTGTCACAACTCACAAAGATAATCAACTAATTGACATTAGTAATTCTGCTTGTTATTACTGTTTTCAGTTATTCCAACTGAATTTTAATTGTGCTTGGAGATGGCTTGAATGGGTAAAGAAGAAAAAATTTAATATAAGTTTAACATAACAGCAAATGTACAACATTTCGACAAGGTTTTGTCATCATCAGGTACAAGTAGTTTACACTGACACAGATACATATAAACAGTATAGAACAAAGAGGTCACATGACTGGATACTGTTGCAAGACTTAGAAGAGATATCTTGGTACCCCAGGGTGTTGATTTAGAGTTGGGTTGTTTTGTTCAATTAAGATTGATAACATAAACAAATGAAAAATCAAGGAATACATTCCACTTTTACCATTTCCCTATTTACTTGCTTTCATCTCCAGTTTCCACACTGTTCCAAACCCAACCTCCATCACTATGCCTCGACCTAGTCCCCTGTCTTTTGATTCTCACTTTCCGACTTTCCTCTTCTACTTGCCATCAGACTTATCAGGGACTACTAAGTTAAATGAGGACCTGTCTGTCACAGTTTGTGTACCTGTGGTCACACTTTTCTGTATGCAGAGAGGTTATTCTATTTTTTACCTACAGACTTTCTCTCTCTCTAATTCTCTTCCCTTCTCCATCTTATCCGTAATCCTGTTATTTCCTTCTCCATCTGATCCAATCTATCTGTAACATCTCAAGAAGATGGTGTTTTTCAACACTTTCAAAATTTTCTTCATACCCACTCAATATCTTGTTCACCTGAGAGTGTTTTTCAACTCTTTGTTCTGTGTTCTGCCTTTTCCTGCCCACCTGTAAGCTATGGAATTTCTAGTCACCAGGATTTGTGCCTATCCTACTTATTCTGTGAGAAGGTTTTTTCACTTTTGAGGACCATAACTTCACTTGAACTGCTTATCCATTTAAGTCATGCCCATATGCACCTCCTCCAATAGTCCTTGAGTGACTAGTGGAACCACTCATTGGAACCTTTGAACTCAAGGTTTCACATGTCCTCTCCTCATTTTGAGGATCTGTATTGGGTGCTGGACCAAGGACAGGTCTTCTCTCTATATCAAGGCACTCAAACTTCTGGCAGCCACCAGAGATGCTCCCATTCCTTACCCATCCTTGTGGATCATTCCGTTATGATCCATTCTGACAATTCTATTCTTGTATCCTTTATCAACTGCCAAGAGGGTAACTGATCCAGTAACTTTTGCTTTCAAACCCTGGACCATCATTAATGGGCCAAATCTCAAAGGTTCATATTATAGCCTACCATGCCTTGGGCACTACAAACATGGTTGCAGACCACCTCTCTTGACTGGACCAAGTTTTGCCCATAGAATGGTCTCTTCACCCCCAGGTTTTCCATTGGGTGTGTTCTCTCTCTCTCTCAGGGATCCCACTCATTGATACATTGCTACCCCTCTAAGTTCTAAGCTTCCACTCTTTTGATCATGTGTTTCCCATCCATTGGTTCTGGCTGTCTATGCTTTAATCCAGAACTGGTCTCACTTTTCCTTTATGCACACCTACCTCTCCATCTTTTAACTCAAGTTCTGGCCTTGATTTGCAACACATCATGTCCTATTGATTGCACCCCTTTGGTCAGATCAACCTTGATTCTCTCTTCTACACTGCCTGACAACCCAACCACATATGTTCCTGCCACTATACCCTCTTTCTTGCTACAACCTCACATGTCATAGTTCTGTCAAGGGATTTTGTCCCTTCTACCTCAAGTTTGGGATTGTGTGGTACCTCTTTCATAGAACTGGACTCTCTTATTGTGTAATCTTTTTTCTTTCTCATTCCTGTTGCCCTTCCACTTTGTGCATCTACCAGTGTAAGTGACATGTCCTTTACTATTGGTACATCTGTTGTCTCCATCTTCCTGACTGTCCTACTGTTGGCTATCTCTCCTACTTCCCTTCCATCTATTCTCACCTCTATGATTGATTGAACCTGGACAGACTGTTGTGCCTTGTTTGTGCCATTTGTTGATACATATCTTGTACCTCACACTTTCTTGGCTCCAGTCACTGACTATTCATTACCTGGAATTTCTCTTCTTCCAGGGACATTTCTCCTTCTACTCTTACAGGTTGAGTCTGACTAATTATATGTTTAGTTTACTCATTAGAGGTTGATGCTCTCAGTTTGTTCCTCATTCTTCCCATCAGATTTGTCACCACTCATTCTCTTTCACTCTTTAGACCTTCATCATCTGCCTGTCTTGTCTCCTGAAGGTTACTGTCTACCTTCACCATTTCTAGAGTGCTGATTACCTTTTATTTTTTATAACATTCACTTATATAATCCTGCCAAGAGGCTGGTGGTGCCTCCAAATGTATGCTTATTTCCCAAAATTTTGCATCGAGCCAGGATAAAGGAAAGTACTCGTACCATCTGCCCTGGATCCATATATGCCCACTGTAAGATGTGGTGTTCTGCAAGACCACTTGAGGTAACCTTGTGGTATATTTATATGTCTGATTATTGTACAGTCCAGACCGTACGTATTTAATGGACTATCAGGCAAAAAGCCAGCACCAAGGAGTGTTCTGCCCACTTCCTTGACTCATGTTTGCTAGCTTTTCAAAATAACTTTCTTGCTGAAGGACCAATTGGGATGCAGGCATTTTCTCTGGGTCTCCCCATCAAAAATTCCTCTCCACTTTTCTCATCAAGTGGAGCGCGGGAGACCCTTGCCACTTACCAGTTCCTAGCTGCTGCAGTGGTGAACCATAGTGAAACCTCACCAATTGGGACCTAAGCATTGGGGCTAGAACAAGGGGGTGCCAATTGGTAAGAAGTGGGGGTAGTGGTGACACTGTCAGTATAGTGCAGAACACCCGTCATATAGCTATACTTATAACATGCCACTAGTGCCCTCCTTCTGTGGCCTGAGTCTGTACAGTTGAGTTGAAGTGAGAACACACACTGTGATACTATGCCTTCTTCTTGCAGCCTGCAATTATCCAGAAGAGTCAAGGTGAACATGCACCGTATACCATGTACTGTTCTCTCTTCCTGTGGTCATGTCTCTTCAGCAGTTGAGGTGAGCACACTCTATACACGTGTGCCCTACTCTTGTAGACATCAACTGTTCAGCTGAGTTGAGGTGAGCACAAACTAAAAAAAAACCATACCTTCCTCCTGCAGCTGATGTATATTTAGTTGAGTCGAGGTGTGCATACACACACACACACCATTCCACACACTATGGAATGAATACTGTGCCTTTCTCCAGCAGATGGTGATGGCCTAATAGTCTGATGGTAGAGTTGAGGTGAGCACAAAGTATGTTCTAAATGTGCCCCAACCACACTATACACATTGGCTCTCTAACTTCTTGTGTGCAAGTTTTGGGCAGCCATGTTCTTATTTTACTTATCCTTGCAATGCTTGGGACTCATTTTCCTCTTCCTCCCTCCACCACCACAATGTGTGATTCTAGCTTAACTGTTTGCAGAGGTGTGGTATTGTCTTGGAAGTTAACATTTTTCCTTACTTGAAAATATATTTCTGATGGATACTTACCTCTCACACACACATTCCCACCAATCCTCCCCAATTCTGGTGTTCATTTCTTACTTGTCTTATAAAAGAATGAAGATTCACAAGTGCAAATGTATAGAGGGAGTTAGTGCACAAGGAGGTGTGTCATCCTCTTATTGGTGAAGGGCTTTTGCTACATAATAATGTCATTATGCTGTAGTGCAATTCATGAGAAATCATTAGAGAATAGGTGAAAGTTGCCTGAAGGCTAGTGGCATGCAAATCTATAAGGCAGACACACAGGGAAGATAGCTAAACTGTGAGTAGTGGTGAGTATCTATCAAAAATACATTCAGGTAAGAAAATGTTAACTTCTTCAATATGCTTTTCCATTTTATTAATTTTGAGGCTAACCATCCAGTTATTACTGATAGAGTGTAATGCATTTGTCAATTTTTAATTCATAAAATTACACTTGTTTTATTATGGTTTTTAAATAATCATCAGAAATACAAATTATTATAGCAGATACCTTTTTGGAAGAGTAAAGACAAATAAGTAAAAATTAAAAACTGGAAATGAATATTTTTTTAATATGAAATTTACTCTGATGTGATGAATTTTCAAAAGTTCCATTTTTATATATTTGTAGTGTATATTCAAATGAGTTTCAGTTGCATAAATTGCTTGAATTTTTTAACTTGGTGCATTTAAAAATAACATTTTTAGATGGCCAAAGATTACCTTGGACAGGAAGATTTTGAAGAAACAAAAGCAGGAGCTAGAGCTGTGAGAGACAGTAGCAAAGCAGCCATGAAGAGACTTAGTACTATGGCCAAGACTGCTAAAGAAGGTATGTTAAATTTCCAGTAGTAGTGTAGTTACACTAGCCATCTTATTTATTTCAGACTTGTTTCTATTTATTATTAATCTATTTAATCCTCAGTTCTTTTTCATTACTGGTTCTGTCATTGATTTTGAACTGTTCTTTAGTCACCACTTGACCACAGATTGTAAGTGCATGGTGTATAACACTGGTTGGTTGTTTTGAATTTCACGCAAAGCTACACAATGGCTATCTGCATTAGCCGTCCCTATTTTAGCAGTGTAAGACTAGAGGGAAGGCAGCTAGTCATCACCACCCACTGTCAACTCTTGGGCTACTCTTTTACCAACAAATAGTGGGATTGACCATTACATTGTAATGCCCCCCACAGCTGAAAGCGTGAGCATGTTTGATGTGATGGGTAATCGAACCCACAACCTGCAGATTGTTAGTCAAGCGCCCTAACCACCAGGCCATGCCGGGCCGTATAACACTGGAAACATGTTTGTCTCTAACATTCAAATACTCTTTTATATGCTTATAGAGACATCAAACCATCAATCTGGTGTAACAGCTTCCACATATTGAGTGTGCTTTTAAAAAATAGGGAAAGTGGTTCACCTGTTGCAGTGTCTCTGAAGACCTGTTCCTCAGGACTCCTCAATGCTTATGTTCCCCCCTTACTTCTACTAGTGGAGCTTGGGAGTCCTTATCACACCCAGTTCTCAGTCACTGGGGTGGTAGACAGAAGATTTACCTTTGGAGTGTTGAGTTTTCTCCATTCTCGGGGAAGGGGGCAAAGTTGGGGACCCTCTTACCTGGGTCCCTGGAAGTTTTTTCCCAGATGTCAGTAGGAGCAGGAGCATACTCATAAAACCAGTCCATATTTGATGCTTAGCTATCTGGTGGGGGGTGCTTGGACCCTCTTAAGAACACTGTCAGGTCTTATGTTGTTCATGCAGGGGATCCACTATCTCCATAAATCTGAACATGATGAGGTCCCATCTTTAGCCCATGGTGGAACAGTGTTCCACCTCCTCTCTTTAATTCCATGGGTAAGTGGAATTATCCTTGCCCACTTGGTGGGAGAGTAAAGACAAATGTTTGTAAATCTAGACTGGATGAGTTCTGGACTTTGATGGAGTATAGCATATGATCCCATCAATCCAGACCTGGGTTCAAATTTTCATTTTAGTTATGTCTTAAGTGTCTGAACTGTAACTTCACACTTTTAAGCTTGTATTTATTTCTCCCAATCAGATTTCAGAGTTTTCAGTTAGCTTAACATTTACTTTATGTTTCTATATTTTTATTTCTCCAACTGTGAATTTATTGATTCAACTAACGTTTACTGCATTGTCTAGAGATACCTGGAGAACTTGGACTGCTTCTCAGCTTTGAAAAGGGATAAATTCTAAAAGCCAATAATTATAAGAAAGAAAAGATGCTGACCTTTAACACTATGGGATCTAAATTCCAATAGTTCTGGGTGTAACTTCTTTACACATTTGAAAGTGGTGAGATGGATGTGGTCAGGGGTAAAATTTTAACACAAAATATTGAAATACTTCCCAATTACTTTGAGGTTTTGAATTTTTTTGTGCTTTCTGATAATGATTTTTTATTCATTATAAATTTGGTGTTATATCTACTTCTGAAGTACAAGAACCTTCTTCTACAGTAAAATATCACATAAAGATATTGACATTTAGCAAGTACAGTACACTATAGGCAATCTATTTGAAATGCACAAATCCTTTTATATCAAATATATTGTTAAGACTATTTGTTTAAGGAGCACAAAAAATACAAAAATCTATTTATTGAAAACCAACTATAATTGTTAGATATAATTTGACATAAACTAAAATATGGTTGGTGAAATGTCAGCCTGCCATGCCTGACAGAGGTAACAGTGGCATCATATTGAAATGTGAGACCATTCATTTTGTACCAGTAAATCTTTGTTAACTATACCATTTTTGTATGATTTATAGCTGGAGGTTGATTGCTTTAATTGTCAAAAAAGTATAGTAAGAAATATGCTGATGAAATCAAAAAGTTAAAACTGATTGGATATATAAAATGGAACTTTATAATTTAATAGTAATAATAAATATGTAAGTTTAAGACTAGGAAATATTTTTGTTTTTTTGAAACTATGTTTCACAAAATTTTTAACATTTCACAAGTGACAAAATTATAAGTATACTAAATCAAATTTTATAATTCTTTTCATGTAGGAACTAGACTGTGTAAAAAGTTTGTTCCCAAGTTTTTTTATTTTAGTTATGTATTTTCACTTTAAGAAAAGAATGGGAATATTAGGAAATGTTTCAAAACTCAAGTGTTAAAAATAATAATTTATTTCGAAATACGTTATTTCTAAAACTTTTGTTTTAAACTGTCATTCAGGAGAAGCTCTACTTAAAGAGTTGGGACACTCTGATGAAGGAACAGAGTCACAGAGAAGGCGTACTAGGTCTCAAACTCGGGGAGATCCTGTTCCTCCACCACTTCAAAAGAGAACCCCTAGACAGGTTAGAGATATTTGTTTTCCTTGTTAAGTATAAATTTGTTTGTCTTAAAATTTCATGCATGTTAACTTACACGAGGAATTTTCAGGTTAAATTTTTCCTGAAACTTTTTTCTCAAAACACACCAGAATCATTGTTGTAGTAGGTAAAATAAAAATGATATAATAAGTATATAGAACTAACACAAACTTATATGCTAAGTTATTGGGAATTAATGTATTCAGTACAACCATGTTGAATTTGGGTAATGACTTGGGATTGAAACTAGTGAAAGTATGACTGTTAGAGATTGATATGGTATGGCTGGGTTGACATGTAGAATAATAATTGTAGGTGGAAATAACAAAGTATAGTAGCTGATATCGGGTAGATGTTTGCATAATGTAACCACCCTGCAATTGTTCAGTCTCAGTATTTGTCAGCTATTAACATCTGTGTAAGTTTGTTTTATATGCTTTATATGTTTAAACAAGCTTAAATTGCAACTTGCGTTCATCTTGTAAAATTATAAAATTGTAGAAAAATATTATGAGTTAAAATTTTCTTGATTTCCATATAGTGAACAAAAGAGGTACCTAAACATGTCTTGTATAGACATATTCATGTGAGATATTTCAATTAATCTTAACTTCTTTTCAAAACAAGCTACCTACATAGGTCAAAACTAAAAATCTAATATATATATATAAAAGGAAGTTTCTGTCCTTTGATCACACACTTTTTTTTGTTAATACTCAATATACAAAATCTAATATATATATATAAAAGGAAGTTTTTGTCCTTTGATCACACTTTTTTTTTTGGTAATACTCAGTATATATCGTCACTTAGTTACAAATCTATGTATCTTATATTTTTGTTAGGTGAACAATGGTGTTTATGTTGAATGAGTAATATACATGTTGATTTGCACAAATAGCCCTCGAGTAAATTTGTGCAAAATTAAAAAACAAACAAATAAACATGGTAATTTGTTAATTTAAAAACTTTTTTTTTCATAACTCCAATGACATAACAATAAGATAGTTTAAATCATAAGTGATTTAGAATTGATTTCATGAGAAATTTTTATGGACTTGGGCCTAGGGTAGGTTATTCCACAGTACATCTTCACTTTAGCCTTAATTACAAAAAAAATTAACTTAGGCTCTCTTATCACATCTTGATAAAGTTAAATAATATTTGTTATTTATATTTATGCAATTGTTTGATGAAGACTTCTAGAACATTTTTGATCTTGAGTTGTAGACAAAACCAATGTAAAAATTGCCAAGGATTTCAGGAAAGTAGTGTTTCAGGCAAGCCTTACGTTAGTTTAGGTATTAGGCCTAATGCTTAAATTAGGCTACAAATAGACCTACATTAGAGTCAGATAATATTTAGTTCAATGTGTATAAGTATGAAAAAGAGGAGCTACAACACCAACAAAAGAAAAAACATTGGAAAGTATACAAGCACATATGTAAAAGCCCTTAATAAATGTTTGTTTAATTTGAA
Source organism: Limulus polyphemus (assembly GCF_000517525.1). Classification (NCBI taxonomy): domain Eukaryota; kingdom Metazoa; phylum Arthropoda; class Merostomata; order Xiphosura; family Limulidae; genus Limulus; species Limulus polyphemus. Next base: position 324,374 of record NW_013665917.1, read on the forward strand.
AAAACCTTTCTTTTGAAGTGGAACTTTTGTTTTACATTATTTTATCTGTCACAATTCAAAATACAATGGTTAGAACTAGGGATGCATGGGTACCCGGCCAGATATTCGGTCCTGGCCGGGTATTGGGCTACCCGGTAATACTCGGGTCTGGTCAAGTTTCAAAGTTAGGCATCTAAGCCCTAATCTTTGTGGCAACTAACAAAGTACTGAAAGTAACAGTCAATAATTGGTTTAGTTAAAAAAAAAGTGTTCCACGCAACAAAAACTAACTGCCCGCTGAAAGTCGGGGATTCGGAGTATAACAATAGTGGGTTAATAACAGGCATGGCTTGAGAATTGGATTTCTGGAGAAGGTTAGGGTTTGAGAGGTTGGGGCTAGGCATTGAAAGTTGAAAGTGAAACTTGAATGTTCTGTTGGTGATTATTCAGTTAAATGTAATAAACATTAATTTTGTTTTTGTTTCTAATTTTTATGTATGTTGTTTTGTTTTTTGGAGGGGAGGCAAGGGGAGAACCTGATCTCGGTTGACACTCGGCCCCTGCCGAAGCTTAGTGACCAGGTACCCGGACCTGGAATTTGGCCAAATTTTACTACCCGTGTATCCCTAGTTAGAATTTAATTGGAATCATTGGAAATGTCTTTATACAGTTCTTTATGTTTTAAATAATGAAAATGTTAGGTCCTAAAAACATCCATATCTGTTTTGGGAAAATATTTATACTTTGTTTCATCATGTGAAAAGTTACATGAATAGAAAAATAGGAATACTACAAATGTTTAAAAATGTTGTATTATGCAGCAATAACTAAAATACTGAAAATTTCTTTTAGGATGCTTTTTTAACATTAGAAATAACATGTAAACATTCTGGGTATAGTCATAATGTGGAGAACAAAATGAAAAGTAAAAAAATTAAATAAGACTTTAAAACGATTTTCATAAATTTATATAAATATCAGGAACTTTTATATGATATTTTTTCCACTGATTACAGTTTAATATATGTAAAAATCAGTTGTTATTGTGTGTCTGTGAAACACTTAGATTATTTTTATTTTAAGTTGCCCCATTGTTATTGATTTTTGAGAGTGTACTTAAAAGTTATTTTTATTTTCTCAAAGTGCGATTGTATTATTTTTAAGAATGAAGGGGGGAAGTTTAATAAACAATGTTTGCTAAAGGAGGGGGGGGGGTCCCAGGAAGTTCTAACAAAACATCAACCCATCATTTTTTGATGGGTACAGCAGCTACTATGTATATAGTAATGAACATAGCTAATTAAACATAATGTTAAAATTATACAACTTACAGTAATTAGAATGCACTGTTTCAACAATTGGCTATCTTTGCTGCTAGTGATATTTTTGGTTGTAAACCCAATAATATCTTGTGCGATTTAGTAATGTAATTTTGCATCAATATTCAATAAATTATAATATTGGGTGTTTACTAAAATATGGTTGAATATATTCACACTGTAATAATTTAGAGGGAAGTTGTTCTCTGAAACAACTTTGGTTCATGGTAAGAATTGCATTTATGCCACCCTACCACTTTCCCTGTAAATCAGGAGCTCTAGGAATGCATTTGTAGTCAAAGGTTTGGTCTACAGTTCTACATGTTAAGAAAACATATTTGTTTTATTGTGTTTAAAATTTTATATGCTAGATAAGAATAATTTCCACTGACAATAAGTCCAACTGCGGTGTTTTGGGTGTTCAGGGTTCTCACTAAGATCCCACAGTTAAGGGTCCTGGACTCTCATCTTTTTCTTTGAAGAGTCCGAGTGAGATTTTCAAGGGTCCTATAGGTTAGAATTTAATAAACTCAAAAAATGAAAAACTTTATTTACAGTGTACACTACATGCTTTCCTTCTGCAAGTGGAAAAAAGCATGTTAATGTTCAATGAAAAACTTTGTTTACAATTTACACTGCATGTTGTTTCCCTTTATGAGTGAAAAGTAATTTTCATGATAAGATTAAAATTACATTTCTTCATATGAAAATTTTCAAGTATCATTTGCATAACCACTAGAACATCCTAAATAAATATCAAATGCTTTTTCTTTAGAAAAACTTTATATTTTATGTGTTATTTTTTACCCTAACTCTTATATGAGGTCAGTTGATTTGACTGACCTCATAACCACCATAAAAAGCAAGAAATAATTATCTGGAATGACTGCAAATTGTATCAGAAAACCACAATTGTTTATCCTAAGCAGTTTAAAGCTATTGATACTTAATTCTTATTGTTTTATTGCTTTTTGAACTGTGTCTAACTACTATTCATACAATATAAATTGCAAATCACTTGGAAAATGTACAGCTTACATTGTGATATCGAATTACATACACATAGACTACTCATGTGTGTACTTCCTAAAATATTATTATTTATTTTACTTCATCTAACCTAAAAAGTTTTCAATTTTTACATTTTAGTTACTTTATAATAATAAATAAAGAATACACATGAAAAACAAGAAATAAAGTATTTTCTTGTGTCATTTTTTTGCTCTCTACTGTCAAAGAAACGTAAACCTACTTTTCTGATATGGTACATTACCTCCTCTCACATATATAGTCATTCTCGTTCAGTACTGCCCTCTAAAGGCAAAAAAATTATGCATGCCACAAGCCTTTTATCTCCCCTCTATTGGAATTGACTGATTCCAATGAGTCTCTCATGCAAATCATTATGCGTCAACCATCCACCAAAAAAGTGTGACATACTCTTATGATGCATGTGACTCCCTCTATTCAATTCTACCGAACTATCACTTCTCAATTGGCATTACTCGTGTTCAGATGTTTTTCTTTTGGTGCTCTTCATGTGAATCATTATCGTGATTTTAATAGTTTAATTTCCAAATTTGGATTTATTCATTTTTTTTTATTTCTTTACATTGAAGAAATCTTTTACTTTAACTTAATTTCCCAGTCTTTATTTTTTTTCTCACACTCCCATATTTTACATCAAATGCTTTTGTTTGATTTATGTATTTCTACAATGAATTCTGAAGTTCTTGTTCCCACTTGGCACAATTTTGGCAGGCTGCAGGTGAGGGAGATTTGATTTGTTGGATTTCTCTGCTATTATCCGCCATGAGATTGATCTTTATATGGGTCAGCTTCCTTCTCCTGAAATTGCCCCACTAATCTTCTTGAACAAGCCAAACCTGTTCAAGCCAATGAAGATTTGATAGCCTTTTTACACCACCGGATTTCCCTACCCCTCCTGCAAAATCAACTAGGTCTAATATGGCATTTTTTGAAATGATTTCTCAAGTATGTGAAATTTTATCCAATTCAACATTTTTCTGTGATTCTTTATTACCTCCAAGTTGGGTCATTTGTCTTCTTCAGCTCTTGCTTTAAACATGTGGTTTCACTGTTGGGATCTTCTGGGTCATGATGCGACTTTGTCCCAGGTTCATTTGCTGCCTTTTTCCTTTAGGGATTTCTTTGGCAATATGTTTTCAATCATGTATCTGAGACTTTGGAATCATGTGTGTAATCTGTGCATCAACACTCTACCCTCTTCTCCTTGGTTGCATGTTTGTCGCAGTTGGAGCCACAACAAGCCCCTATTCCTTTTTCTCATCCTGGTCCCTATCTACCCCTTCCCTGTTCCTCTTTCCAGGGGTTTCTTATCTTATCATTTTATTCAACGTAGATGGGCCTGCTGCCAACAGTCCTGGAAACTAACTAGTGAGTTCTGGTCCAGTTGGAGTTTGATTGTATGATTTTGTTACTCTTTGGCTATGTTTCACTACAGATCTATGGGTTCTTCAGTTATATCAGAGGGACTTGACCTGCTATTTCTTTCCCCATCTCCTTTGTCTCAGATACCCTTTTACTTCCCCTTGACTCAGGATCCTGCCACCAACCAGCGTCTGTCCAAGTTGGTACAAGTTCTTCTGTCTCAACAGGCCATTGCACCTGTTCATCATCTTTTTCCAGGCTGTTTGTTGTCCTCACAAAATACCAGAGACTGGTGGCTTGTAATGAGTTTGTCCTGTCTCAATCTAAATTTCAATCTGCCCCATTTTACCTTGGAATCATTTTCCACACTTAGGTGGGCTTTTTCTCCAGGTTTATAGATGACCAAGAGGAATGTTGAGAATGCTTATTTGCATATCCTGATATCTCATCATTCGCAACCTTCTTTTCGGTTTGTTCTCCACGGGGTGTTTTATCTGTTTCTTGCACTGCATTTGAGACTTACTTTGGCCCTGTGTGTTTTGTCGGGCGGTCAAAGCATTCATTCATCATTTACATGCTCTCAGGTTGAGTTTTCCTTTTTCTTTGAGTGACTGGCTACTGTCAGCTCATTCCGAAGAGGAGACCACCTGTTACCCTTATAAACTGCTCCTGGAAGCAGCTATAGTGGGCTGGTTAATCAAGAAGGAGAAGTTCTTACTGCAACTTATCCAATATCTTGTCCATATGGAGTGTTTTTCAACACCCATATTGGTCAGGCCTACCGCTCTCCTCTTCGACTTCGTTTTTTTCAGTTCTATTACAGCTCGTGAGGTTCTGTTGCTTTTGGGGATGTGATCTTCCATGGCAGTCCCTATCCCCTTAGGTCAGGCTCTTCACAACTAGTGGAATCTTGCAAGGGTTCATTGTCAGCTCTTTTTACCCTTCCTTCCAACTTTTATTGATGATCAGCATTGGTGGTTAGACAGGACTTGCATGTTACACTTCCTGTACTCATCCCTTCGAAGATGGGGGGCATGGGTTGATCAACAGGAAGCTTCAGGGTTATGGTCTGAGGCCGAGAGGTCTTATCATATCAACATCCAATAGCTTCTTGCTGTTACTCATGTTTTGGTTAATTTTCTCCACCTAGCCAGAAATCATCTGGTAATGATCCATTCTGACTTTTCTTCAGTGGTTGCTTATCTCTATCACGGGGCAGCACTCGATATTCATATCATTGGGTGTCATGTTCTGGGTGCTTTTGCTCTTGTCATGGATTGGAATCCCATCCAGACAAAATCTATCCAACAGACTGGTCGCTTGATCCTTTTGTTTTCCAGTGGCTTTGACTTCAGTGAGATACTCATCACATTAAAGCTTTTGCTATGTCCCTTAACCAGAAATTGCCTTGGTTTTGGTCTCTGATCTCTTGTCATCTTGCTCTGGCTATCAGTGCTCTTAGGTAGGATTGGACCAACACATTTATCTGTCCTCCTTCTCTGGGTGATTTCAATCATCCTTGACATTCCATGTTCAGTCCTTCTGATAGCTCCTTCCTGGCCATCTCAGCTGTGGCTTCTGCGGCTTCTCCAGCTTCCACTTCCTTCTCCGTTACCTGTTTCTCTGATTCTGTTCCTTCTTCATCACATCTGTGTTTCATCCAGACCTTCTTGTCCTCCATCTTCTCACCTGGTTTTTCTCCGGTCATTGGCAAGGAGATCTGGCTTCTCCCGATGGTTAGCTTCTTTTCTGGCTTGTTTCATTTGCCCTTCCTCCATGGAAGTTTCTCAATGCAAGTGGAAAGTTTTCCATTGTTGGATTCTGGGTTCAACAAGGTTTTCCACTGATCAACTCATTGTTTTTTGTCATGCGGATTTCCTCACTTGACTTTTGGATCAGGGGTCTTCTGTCTCCTTCATTTCGGATTTTCAGGCGGCACTGCCTCACACTTTTTTGTTTTTCCTGATACTGTAGGTATTTTATCTCTCCTACACTTTACCTGTTTATGTCTTTCTACCAGATTCATCGTCCGCTGCGGCAGGCTGCCATTACAGATGGGGGATATTAATGTAGTCCTGCATTGCCTGCCTCACTTTGCCTACATTTGAACCACTCTCCCAATGCTCCTTGTTTCACCTTTCCTTTATATTTTCCTTCCTTCTCCTATTAACTTGTGGACATCAGTGGTCTGTTTATTTGCCATTGAGTTTCACATACTCTTTTATCCTTCTACATATCTTCTCCTTTCTCTGGATCAGTTTTTTTCCTCCCTAACTCTTTGGTGGCTCATGTGGATAACTCCTCCGTTTATCTGCTTTCCCTCCCTTCCGTTTTAACACCTTTATCCTCAACCTGATCCAGATAGACTTCTGTGTCCTGTACATGATCTTTTCTGTTATATTGCCTCCAGGGCTTCCTTCTGTGGTGTCTTTTCACACCTCTTTCTTTCTTGGCAGCCATCTTCCATTTGTGATCTTTCTCTTTCTACCTTCACCAATTGGGTTCGGCTCTTAATCAAATTGGCTTATTTTTCTTTATTGTCTTCTTCCCATACTTTGTTCCAAGTGTCTTCTCATCCAATTCAACCCCTTACCTTTTCAGTAGCATTTTATCTTTGTTCTTCTTGGAGGCACTTCTTCAATCGGGCATGTGGACTACCATAATATGTCCATCTCTCACTATTTGCATCAGATTGCGTTTTTTTCCTTTTTGGGATATGTTTGTCTGCCTGTAGCCATTCTTCAGAATTCAGTGAGACTTTGACTGGGTAAGTTATTTTTATTATTGCTCATTGTTTGGATCCTGCTCTGTGGCAAGTGGTGCCTGAACAGGTATTTTTTACCAGATCAAATCCGTACTGTAAGGCCATGTTGACTTATATATATTATATTTCCATGGCCATGCAACTCACACTGCAGAGATGGGGTATTCCACAAGATTGCTTGTAGGTTTATCCTCACGATATAATTTTAACAAAAAATTGTCCCGGACCACACTCACCCGTGGACTTCATGGGTAAAGCACAAGGTGATAGCTGTCAATCCCTGCCATGCCTTGTATTGAATAAATCTATATGGTCTGCTTTTGAAAATAGGGTTTTGTGGTCACTCATTGCACTGTCTCAGGTGTTGTCATTCCTCCGGACTCTGCACCACATTTTTCCCCCCCTTTTGTTCTTGTTTGAGAGTCATTACCACTTTCCAGTTCCAAGTTGCTGGGGTGATGGACCATGGAGGCATCCTCCAGAATGGGTTAATAAAATACAAAATACAAGCAAAATATAGAAATGATTATACAACCATTCAGTTGAGAGTAGGGTGGTGGTGTTCTGCTGGTGTAGATGACATGATATCCTCCATTATAAAACAAATATAAATGGAAGTGAGCTGTCAAAATTGCAGTTCACCCCTTCGATTGGGATCCCTCATTGTACCCCCACATGGTTGTCGGTTCCCAGTGGCTGGGTTTTGGATTTAGAGTTGAACCAATCAACATAGGTTTTTCACACATGTATTACAGATGTCTATATTCCTCCCTCAATTATACTCTTGTTACTCCATCCGTGTTGTGGGTCACAGTGGAAGTACTTGCAGATTATTACGGTTATTCCCCTTCTTCTATCCCTTGATGCTTATTATTTCAAGGATGTTAGTGTGCTTGGGATAGTTCTGGTCAATTTCACTTTTCAGGGAGATGGTTTACATTATGCAGACATCTTTTCAATACAGGATGTCAGATTCCCAGATTGTTCATTTATTTGTCAAACAATGAATTAAGTTTTTGAATTTTTCAATAATGTTGTGTATTTAAAAAAACTTTTTATTATAAGTGGAAACAAGTTTAGCCATTAGCAAAATTTGATAATTACCAACTATACTAAGTAGCTGTATTACATAGGAAACACCTAGACGAGGACGAAGAGGAAGGCCACGAAAAGATGAAAGCAGGTCACCGAGTGAGGACCTTGACCAAAAGGATGAAGAAGAAATAACAGAAGCAAATGATGACAAAAAAGAAGAAGTGAACAAGGAAAATGAAGACCAGAAAGAGAAGGAAATGAACACACAGACAGAGGTGTCTACAGCAGAAAATGAACCACCTGCAAATCAAAACTGATATTTTATGTCACTCATTTGTATTTTCAACAAGCAGCTTCATTGCCATAGAAAGGGGGTTTGGAAGAATTAAAAAAAAATGTTGAGGTAAAATTCATAGAAAGGGACAACCTAACTCACTAATTCCCAGAGGTTTTTATGTTTTTCTTGAAAACTAGAATGAAAGACAAAAAAATTTCTGTAGAATCTTGCATTTGTCAGTTTTTTCATCTTAAACTTGTAGCTTTTGCAACTTTACGTTTTACATATTAGTTATTTTATGTTATATATTTTTTGTTTATTTTTAAGGAAAGTTCATGGCTTTTATTCTTGAGATTATTATGGTCATCCCATATTATGATGCTTTGTAATAAGTGGCCACAGCTGAATATTCAGCTATTTAGTAAAAGTTAAAAAGATATAGGCTTATATAATCTGATTTTTTTTTAATTAAAATAATTGTTTAAATTATAACTGGCATCATTCCTAATACAAAAATATGATAAATTTTTGACAACTCTAAGTGAAAGTTAAGACTATTAAAATATGTTCACAGAGATTAAATGTTACTGCACAGGCTAAATTACAGTAACTTAATCTTCTAATCTTTAGCAACATACAACTAAATGCTTTGGAGCTCGTATTATCAAATCCTGTACTTATATTGTTTATAAATGTATAGAATTTATAAATCTGGCTGTGGTGAACACAACACATATATAAGTTTTACATGTATTATTATGGAAGTATATAGTGAATATTTAATGGTTCATCATTTATCTGTAGCATTTGGTACAGATTACATTTTTGTTAACATCTTCAGTTTTGTTTTTAAACACATCAAACACTTTTAAGACTACATTTGCAATGTTTTATCTATTTAAGTGCCAAAATTACTGATTTATTTTATTCCATAAATGAAGAAAGTTATTTTAAAATTTAAATGTTTTTTATTGATTATCTAAAATGTAAAAGTTAAGACAGCTAGTAATTATGCAAGTAAACTAATTTATTACTCATTTGCATGTTTTCATTGCAAATGGTTCTAATATACATGGCAATACATTTTCTTGCTCTGAGTAAGTAATTAGTGATTTAAAAAGTGACAAATATTTCTTGATACAAATTACAACCTTTTTTATTTGTTTTTAATTTTTGGTAAATTTGCATATTACTGAAACATACAACAGATTTGTTAAGTTCAGCATAATTAAGAACATGAAGTGCCGGTTTGAGTGTATTTTTTTTCCTACTGAGTATTTTGTTGTATTTAATGCACTGAGAAATTATTAAAGATAAACATGACAATTGAATAATTGATAAATCTCAATTTTTTATTTTATACAACTTTTAGTTACTATTTTCTCAGATTGTAATTTTGTTTGCATGACATAGGGTTTTAGAAATTCTGTTTCTTTATTAACATGTCTTTTTCTTTTAGGTTTAAAAAATTACTTTTATCTCAGTTGCAACATTTGTGATGGAAAAGTTGAATCCCTTACCAACTCAGTTCTGTTGGGCTATTTTTGCATGAATTTAAAAGTTGTAGATTCCATATTGTTTTATACATAAACAGTATACTTCACCCAAAACACATATCAAAATGAAATAAAAAACTTAAATGGTAAATTTTAGTAGATTTAAAAATAAATACCCAGTGAATGTAGTTTTTTTTGAGATTTTTATGATGCTATAAACATTTTTGGAATTTAAGTTAGGTATGATTAAAATATAATGTTTGGTTTGCTTCCCTTTTTTTAGGGGGGGGGGGGAGTTTGGTGACAATTTTGTAGAATTATTGATTTAAGTACTGCAGCATAAAAAAGAAGCTTCATGAGCCTGAGATAGTTAGTAAAGAATGTGGAAAACTTTAAAGCAATTTTGATATAACTTTTCATCATTAAAAACACTCAGTATCTTTCTGTATCAACAATTCTAATACTAGTTTGATTACTTTATTATTAAAGATAAGAAGCCATTATTAACTATTGCTACATATGTTTATAAGTTTCTCACTCTTTCTCTTCTAAGGTTAAACTTTACATTTGTTCTATATTTCTTAAGTTTATCAATTATAGTTTGATAAACCTAGTTTTACTCCTTTTTTTTCTTCTTGACATGCAGATCTGTAGTAAAATTATTTGAAAGAAACTGTCATACACCTTCCAGGCACAGTTGCAATATGTATTTAGTTTTATACAACAACAGGACTCAAGCTATAATATATAGTTATTTGCAATCTTCATATTGAAAACTGAATATTTAATGATCATGTTATGTATGTATCAAAGTATACAAATAAATAAAACTTTAAATGCACAAACATTATGAAATGTCACCTTTCAGTATCAATGATTCTGTGTATTTCTATAATAGTACAAATTTGCCCTAAAAGTGTGAATAAAAGGAATTGTACCACATTTTACTGAGCACACAATTTTATGGTGTATTTTGAATATTTTTTTTCAGTTATACAGTAGCTGGTATGTATCACCTTCTACACACTTTTGAATTTAAACAATTCAACAATCTTGTTATAAAACAATTTCAACCTATTTTTGAAGTTGAAATTTAATTTTTGTTTAGGTAATAGCCATATATTATTTTAATAGTTTGATGTTATATTACTGTTATTATAAGTAAAACTCTTACTGTCTGTCCATTTTACTGTAATTATGGTAATTCTGTACATCTTAACAGTAGAATTTTAATATGGTTTATAATTTGACAACTATTGCTATGGGGAAGATCTTTTTAATCAGTTTGTTATACCTACGTATCCATAACAATCATGTATAATATATCTGAAATGAGATTTTTCATCAGTTAGGTTTAAGTTACTGTGCCACAACACACTGTCATGATGTGACAGAGGCCACACATATGAAATGTAGCAAGAAAATAGAGCATTGATGTTATTGAACAGGTTTCTTACAGTAGTAAAATTATAGGTTTTAACTTATATTGTGTGTTAAGTACAAAAATTAAGTAGAAAATGAGTATTTGATGTTTTTCAGACCTTTTTTTGGGCATCCTATGAGATCATGCTAAGTATTCAGTGTATGTCTTCGTAAATCACGTTTTCCTGTAGGAATTATTAAACAGTGTAATTTATATAAAGTTAAATACAGCAGGTAGCATCAACATAACTTAATATTGTTTTGAATATTGTTAATAAACAGAAGAGTAAGAAAACTACAAAGAAACAGGTATATTAAGTGCAATTTTATCTGAATAATTAAGCAAATTTGAACATGAATTTAAAAAGTTCATAGGAAATTTTCTCACTTAAATACTTACATCTTTATTTTTCTTAATGTTTTGGTGGCATCAAGAAAAGAAACTTGAAAAATTATTAGTCTCTTTTTATGGAAGATAACTAGAATGAGAGAAAAAGTAGATCTAGCAAATGGTTTTTATCCTAAATATTATTATTGTCTATATGCCCCCTAGTGGCACAACAGTAAGTGAGCAGAGTTATAGTACTAGAAATTGGGTTTCAATACATGTGGTAGGCATAGCACGGATAGCTCATTATGTAGCTTTGTGCTTAACTAAAAACAAACAAATTACTTTTATTTCATGTTTTTGTTTTTTATTTTATAGTTTTTCAAGCTAACTGTTGTAGCTGCATTTGTAAATTATGTTATGTACACATCAAAATTATGAAATATGGATTTTTTTTAATTCAGATAAATTTCATGTATTTGCAGTTTGTTTTAAAAGTATTTTGTATAGACTGAATGAAGGATAAATTTGTTTCATTTCTTTTTGTTTAAGGAAAATGGGTGTAACACTAAAATCTCATATCATTAATTTTTAATCTCGTTATTCTAAAGAAATGAGTATTTCAGACTACTATGAAGAATTTAATAATGTGCAAATATAAAGTCAGCATTAGAAAAAGTATGCAATTGGCAATGATTGGAACAGTTGTTTTCAAACTTTTGTGTATTTAATCATATGCTAGCCAGTGAACTATGAGAAAATTGTTATTTGTATTGAAGTATGGTGTTTGGTTTAAATTATTTAATAAAAGTACCTGTCAGGTTGTCCCATTCCAAGCAATACACATTTTAGTTCCCCATCATTACATACATTTTATCTCTTTTGTCTTTAAATCATGTGTGAACTGTAATGTGTTGTCAGTTTTAATAATAAATGTCCCTTCTATTAATATATATGATTCTGTTTTTGATAAATTTTTTATCAACTGATGAATTTATTTGTTTCCTTCAACTACTTTTGCTTCTGTAAGAGGGAATACCTGGTACAGAAAAGATAACAATAGGCTTCTCACAACTAGCTGTATTCATAATGGGGTTTTGTTTGTTAGTCACCTGTATATTCTCTTGAACTTAAAAGGGTGAGAATATTTAAAGAGTACACAAAAACTTCTGCATAATAGGGGGTTATAAGATATGGCAGATGGAGTGGAAATAAAAAAGGTAAGTATGATGAACAAATTTAAAGAATCTTTATTTTAGCTTTCAGTTCCCTCACACTCGTGAAGGGTTAACTATGAACAAACAATACACAGGACAATTGAATATCTACTGTATTTTCCTTAAGCAAGAAAAACAGAGCTGATTTTGGGTCTTAATAATTTACCAGCTGAAATAGGACTCAAGTAATTCTGAGTTGAAAGGGCTTCCCTTTTTAGGTACCAATCAGTTACAAACCAGGTTGGTGACAGTTCTTTCTTTTCATGTGATCACATCAGTAACCCCACAAGGCTAGTTTAAGTGATTACAAACCTCAACAGACGAACATGAGTATAAAAACTGCCTGAAGTGGTGTTAATCATTGATGTAGCAAACCCTAGGGGCATATTCAGCCCAAGTCAAATATGTTTGTTTAAACTGGAACTTGAAATTAAGGACCAAACGTTTACTGAATTTTCAGAAATAGAGATAATAGAGATTTAAATTAAGACACGTTCTAATGATAATATGCTGTTAGCTACAGGAGCCTATCCACATGTCGTAGATTACTACATATATTACTGTTAAATCCCAGGAGAAAAATATCAGTTTACTTATTTAGCTCAGCCAGAAAATAACGTTTTTTGCAAACCTTTTTCTCCAGTCTAATAAATAACATTTAAACAATATTTTTTCTTCAGTTCTCAAGTAAAAAGAATTTGTGCCAAAATTTATTTATTGCTACTGCTTCTAATTTTTTAACAAATGACAAATAGATTTGGCAAAACTTGCACACTTTATTTCAATGTGAAATACTTTGTACTAAAAGTTGCTGATTGATAAACAGTCCCTGATCGTATTCTCAAGAAATAGGTTTGAAAGAAACTGATAATATTCAGAAAACACAAGTACACCAAGCTTACTCAGTAGGAACAGCATATTCTGAAGGTATTTATACATTTTAAAGGTATATTTAGTAGTAGAATGTTAGTAGTGTTGCTATAAATGGAAGTGTGTATACATGATTAACCAAATTTTATTCTTGGACTTGATTACTGGTTATTTTGACTGAACCCACTTAATTTCAACTTTTTTTTTGTGTGTGCAGTTTCTTTATAATTTATTTTAATGCATTGTAACTCTGATTTTAATTTCCTGGTGGATTGTATTAGTACATGTATATATAATGTTTCACTCATCACCAAAAAATAAAGAAGCTAATTTTTAACACTCTTTAGAAATTTTGGATCTGAGTATACTTCCAAAAAATCTAAGTCATTAGTTATGTGCATGTTTCATGCATCCTGTTTGGAGAATAAGACTGATACTTTGCAATAGTCTTGCAAATGCCTGTTAGAGGTCCTGAAGGTGAGCTTATTATTCCTTAAGAACAAGGTATTCAACATCCATAAAATAGAAAAAAAATCTTGAAAGGAGTATATACTAAGAAAAAATAGACTTGAACTTGACACTCCAATATAAAAAGATGCCAAAATAAAAGTTATGCATATCTAGAGAAATACTGAAAAGAACTTAGGGTAGACATAAATCTAGGATCATATAAATCAAGAGATGGCATTTGATAGCTTTCATGATTCATCTTAATCTTGCAGCAGTAATAAAAAAGTAGAGTGTTTAAAAGAAAGTGTTAAATACTTTGAAACCATATTGCAAAGAAGTCGTGAAATTCTTGGGTAAAACATGCAGTGCCATAACTAGACATCATGAGAAAGCATAAAATTGGCAAGTCTGTGATTTCTCAGAATTCAGTTTGAAGAATATACTCTAACACTAAGAAAAGCAACAGAAATGCTCATCAATGATATTTAATAATCTTAACAGATTTTTGACACAACTTCCAAAATTCCTTCATCCCGAAATGAAGAAGAGTAAGAACTAATTGTTTAACTTTGATGTGGTTTCTACTGTAAATTCTTCTGAGGATACAAAACCAAAAGGAATAAAATTTTGGAAAGGTGACTATTTTGGGCCTGATTCCCATAAAATGTACTAGTACACAATAATTAAAGGCACATCTTAAGGTAAGTAATGTTTAGAAAAAGAATAAGTTGCTAAAGAGGATAATTGAAAATGAGTAGAAAACAACTAACATAATCAAATTAAGTTTACGTATGTAAAAAAAAAATATTTAAACAAAAAGACACCTCCATCTCTTAGGCAAGTGAGTTATCCAGACAAACAAACAAAAATATCTTCAAAAGAACCCTCTTCCACATTCTGTAACTGCTTAATTCTATCTGCACAGATTCACAAAAATGGAAAAAAATAAACAAAACTAGAATAACTAGACTGTTAAATAGTCTCTCATAACATGAAAGTGGAGGATACATATGTAAATGAAAAAATACAAACTATGTTTTGCAGGTGTAAGTTGTTAAAAATAAAAATGCAAAATTTAACAGAAGGAACCTTGAGAATGAAATATGAAGTAATCTATCACACAAAAATAAAAGAGTTGGAGCCCAAGAAAAAGAATCAGTTTGAATAGTATGTGAAGCTCCCCGAGAAAAAATAGAAACTGGAAGTTTTGTAACAACAAGATTTATAACATTAACATTGAGATTCATTATGACACCAAAACACAACTGCAATGTAAAATTCATAATGGCTAATAGCAGATTAACTTTAAAAAAAAGCAATAAAAATAAAGTCAATTTGATATTAAACAGTAAGGCTATAATTCCTTGGAGCAGCAAACAGTTAGCATTTCATCACAAAATAAATAATTTGCAAAAGTAGAAAGTTAAACACATGCATAGTACTCTAAGTAACCTTCAGTGAAGGAAAAACACTGTATCAAAATAAAAATTCTATATGATCTATTGTATTTATATTTGAAATATTTCAGTACTTGATATAAATAAACATGTGGCCACTACCTACTATGAGGGTGGAAGAGGACTCGTAATTCTAGGGACTTTAAAGGAAGTAGCAGAAGCTTTGAATATGAAATTTGTTGATGGACTAGTTTACTGTTACACCTTAAGTATAGTAACATTCAACAGATAAATCTACTGTTCTAGTTATGAATGACTTTTCATTTTTTGTATGTGTGTGACCATGATCATAATAGTTTTATCTATAATTTAAGGAATTAGGTCTTTCATGTTTGTAAAAATAGTGACAGAGCACTGTTGAGACAGCTTTTTTAATCCCCACCTAAAAAAACAAAAAACTTAGTGAATGAACCAGAAACGATTTCATAATAGTGTGATTGACTACTACTACTACTACTAGGTTATTGGCATGGTGGTGGATAAGCCACTGTTGCTAGTAGCAAAGCTAATAGAAGTTTAAGGTGTATTTATAGACATACTGATTGCTAGTCAAGAGGTAATTATCTCTGATACACAAATCACCAGTTAGGCCTCACTCGGAATACTGTGACAGTTATGGTTTCCTTATCTAAGAATGGATATTGACTTATTGCAAAAGGTTTAGAGGAAGGTTACTAGGGTGGATTATTTTATGGAGATAAGTTAAGATCTCATTTTCTCTTCAGAAAAGAAGGGTAAGGGGTGATCTTATTAAGCCTTACAAAATTATCTGGCTGACTGATAGGATAAAGGCTTCTGATTTCTTTCAGCTATATTTTGAAGATAATTGGATATAATAGTATAAGTTTAAGATTTGGAAAAGACAGGATAGGTTCTAGTTAAGACATTTTTTATTTTTCTAACAGGACAAATGAGTTACTGTTAGCAGAACAGGGAACCCAGAACTTCACAGAGATTAAGAGGGGAATCAATAATTTTCTAAAACATTAAGGATTGATTCAAGTTAATACTATCACTAAAGGAATGGGTGTACAGGGATAACTTTCTTGTCAAAAACAAAATATACTTCATCCTTTGAAGTTTAAGCTAAATTATATATTGCCAATTTGCTAATAAAGAGTAATTTTAATAATGCACATACATCAACGTAATTGTATGGAATACTCATTGCAATTATAAATACTCCTGATATATTTTGTACCACTTAAAACTTGTGTAAGAAATTCCATATGAATCAGACAAGAAAATACAATAAAGTAAAATAAATACAAGAAGGTATAACTAACATATGGCCCATTTAAACATCATATCAATATGGCCTGTACAGTTGTACTATTTTCCATAACATTAACTTGCAGTTTTATTTCTCTCTTTTTAAAAGAATCATGTTCTATGAATTCTTCATATACCCTGCTGTTACCAGTTCAATATTTGTTTGTGCTAGATCACCAATGTATAATGTATTAATTATATTTAAACAAGTGTTTATGTTTCCTAGATGTGTATCAATTCAGGACTAAAACCTGAGATAAAGCCCTTTCAAAGTAGAAGCTACTAATTTTAAACTTATAATGATACAAAGTTTTCAGAATTATTAATTAACCTAATGCAACAAGTCAATCTCTCATTTAAAAAACTTTAAATAAATATCATTAACTTCAGAGAAATTGAGGCCATGTAAGTTGTAGTTTCCTCACTTTGGAAATATTAATTATGAATTTCAAGCTAACTCTTAATTGTCATACTCAATCTAAAAATCAAAAACATAATGATGTTCCACATTTAAATAGTTCATGAAGCAAGTTTTTTCTCTATTTAATAGGCTGTTTGGAAAAAAAAAAGCAAGCAAATTTTCATATTTTTCCAAAATTTGAAATACATTACCTTTATAACTATATACTAAAATCATCTTGGCTTTCTTTAATATGCAGAATTATTGAAATGAGAAGCTTAGTATTAAAATTAAGATATATTTCCTTTTTTTCCTAATAAATGGAGAAATAGCTCTGTACAGTTTTGCATTTATATCTCAATAAAATGTTTAAAACTGCAAGTAAACATTATCCAACACTGCTTCGAATATCAATGTCCAATACCCATCTTCCAACGTGTATAGTAAACTTACATATATAGAAAAAAATATATATAGCAAAAATACATATGACAATAAACCTGTCACATTTATAACAAAAACTTTTATAATTCTCCAAACTAATGAATATATACAAATGTACAGTTGTTTGATAATTACGTGAAACTAAACATACTTTTGCAAGACTACAGTTTAATAGTGCAAATAAGAAAGTTTTAAATTTAACTACACACGTGTAAGCTTTAACAGGAACTAAACAATTCCATATCACAGTTGCCACAAAATGTTTGTTTTAATTATGGATGAAAAGCTAAAAAATAAAAAAGGGGCCTATCTAAAACAGCCAACTCTGATTTTGAACTGGCAGACTAAGGGCTAGGCAGCTAGCCCATAGTACCCACTAATCTTTTGACAATTATTCTTATTATGTACCTATGGCTCCAAGTGAAGAGGACGATTTTCAAGCAACAGGACACATACCATGTTCATTCAAATTCCGCCAAGCTACAGCAGAACCCCCATAAAAATGAAGATATTGAAATGTAGAATAGTATGTCACATTTGTTTTTGTAATACACATCTCCCATTTTATTATTTATTGTTGTACTTATGTCACAGTTTATACTAAGGGTTGTTACTGATTAATGTAGTTTGCTCACAATATATCATTCTCAAAAGTAAAACGAAAATAGACTTTAAAAAGCTGAACATTCTGAATGTCATTGATAATGTTAAAAACAAAAATCCGTTTTAGCAAATAAATCTGTAAGTAAAAATGTTAATATCGTACATTTGACCATATCCGAAAATTTTAATTACTATATTTAATATTACTTAAACATAATATTTCTAAATTACAAAATCGTCTCAATTTTATGTTAGGCCTATTTCTAGTAAAAGCATGGAAACGGGTAAAAGGCGGACGAGTTCAGACGTGGCATTTCCATTGCACTAAATGCCACATGTACGTCATTCGTTTACTCCTACTCTCTCTTACAATCAGGGCCATGCACGAGAATACTGGGGAAGGGTCATATTAAACAAAAACATATTTACAAATACACACACACACATAAACTATATGAACGTGCGCACATACATCATATGTATAGAAATAAACAGCATTAAAATTACCAAAATGATTCGGCCCGTATGCATAATATTATAGTAGGGGCCCGGGCCCTTGATTGCTACCCTAGTCTACGATCATGCCTACAATAATGAAAAAGAATTAATTCCAAGACTCCAAGTCTGTTTTTGTAGTGCGCAAGTACAAATAAAATAAAATAAACTCTCCAAACCGGATATAAGTATAGCGTGAATGGATTGTTTTACGCAGAATATTAATTATTGACTCCGTACGAAAAAATCTCAGTTATTTTTTTCTGTATTCCGAGTTAATGAATCTGCAAAAACAAGTGAAAAAAATCAAAATATCTAATGACAATGCATATAAAATAAAAGTTGATTACAACAATGAAAGTTTTGGTCGCGGGAAATGAAAACAAATTGTGGTTCTTTAAATATTGTTACGTCTCTGTTCGTTTGTTAATTTTCCGTAGAAATTCTTTCCGAAAAACTTAAGCATTAGAAGACCTTTCTTAAATAAAACTAGTTTATTCTTTTTCAATTCAACTTTGCAATACACTTAATTTCCACAGTCACGCTATAAATTAAACAAACGCTATAATTCACAACGAACGATTCGCGCACTTTACCTACTACCGAGCTTGAGTCAATTGTCCGTCTCTATCTCTGTCTTCAATTCAATTGTTGCCGTCACTTCTTGGCGGTCTTATATATTATAAAAGCGTACATCTCGTCTCTTCGTGAATCTTCTAGAAACTCATCACGTGTTACCAGAGTCACGTGACTTCCGCTTTCGTAACACTGCCCCCTTCCTTAGTATTGTTCGTCCAGAA
>NW_013665917.1:344347-352203 GCF_000517525.1 Limulus polyphemus
GTTCTTCTTGTTTCTTTTCTCGTTCTTCTTGTTTCTTTTCTTTTTCCTCCAACAGCTGCTGTAATCGTTCTTCTTGTTTCTTTTCTCGTTCTTCTTGTTTCTTTTCTTTTTCCTCCAACAGCTGCTGTAATCTCTCTTCTTGTTTCTTTTCTCGTTCTTATTGTTTCTTTTACTGCTCTTGTATTGCTGCCATTAAATCTGCAAAGCTGTAGTTTGACTTGCCGCTTCTCGTTTCCATTTCTTTTCTTCCCACTCTCTGACACAAGTATGTTACGTCTCTGTTCGTTTGTTAATTTTCCGTAGAAATTACTTCCGAAAAACTTTAGCAACACAAGTCCTTTCTTGAATAAAACTAGTTTATTCTTTTTCAATTCAACTTTGCAATACACTTAATTTCCACAGTCACGCTATAATTTAAACAAACGCTATAATTCACAACGAACGATTCACGCACTTTACCTACTACCGAGCTTGAGTCAATTGTCCGTCTCTATCTCTGTCTGCAATTCCATTGCTGCCGTCACTTCTTGGCGGTCTTATATATTATAAAAGCATACATCTTGTCTCTTCGTGAATCTTCTAGAAACTCATCACGTGTTACCAGAGTCACGTGACTTACGCTTTGTAACAATATTATACATTACTGATTTCACAAAGAACAAAAGTTTACAACTGAATTCAAAGCCATCAAAAGCAAAGTAATTAAAACCTATAATATACGCATATATATATGCAGTTACACTATAAATATATGTCCAAATGAACATAGGTGCGGAAAACGACCTAGCGGCTTCGATAATTTCTTTGCTCCTCGACAAAACTTGTATATTAATAAAGAAGAAAACCAGAGAATTAAATAACATATAAGTTGGCGTGGAACCAAATAAAAATAAGTGGCTATACTATACGCTATAGAGTCGTTAGATACTTAAGAATTAATTCGGGGATTAGGCCCATAGGCGTTGGAATTTTCGGCGTTTCAGTATGATATCGATCATTGTTTTGTATTCTGATTTTTCAAGATTAGGAGCACTGTCAAATAGAATCGAGGCACAGGCGCCGTTTGACAGTGCCTATAGCGACGCCTGTGATATATGGAGATATATGTGTGGTTATACTATAAACATATATATATATAAAACGATTTAAGACTGGAAAATGCTCTGTCGATTCTGATAATTTATTTTCTACACAACTAAACCTCTATATTATCAAAGAAGAAAACTAGTCAAATTTAACAACACCAAATTCAGCGTGGAGCAAAGATGACAAAAGCCTGTAATGTGCGCAGGTATATTATTAAAGACGAAAACCAGATGAATTCAAAGACATCGCGCTGATTTTGGTGACTTTGAACTTGGCTGATATTCGCCTTTAATAATATATAAGTTTATTTTTCTTTTGAGGAGAAAAGAAATTGTCAGAGTCACCAGAGCGTTTTCTGCACAATTATTCGTTTTCAATATATGCCTATAGTATAACTGTATAGATCTACGTATATTATACACTTTTATTTTGCTTGCATAACGCTGACTTTGATGTTGTTAAAGTCGTCCGGTTTTCTTTTTTGATTTTATGTAAATTTTGTTGTGGTCAAAATTAATTATTAGAGCCGTAAGATCGTTTCCCGCACCTTAGTCGTTTTCGATAAATGCGTACATTATAAGCCCTTATTTTATTTGCTCCACTCTGATGTGGTGTCATTGAATTCAGCTGTTTAATAGTACATAAGTTTGTTGCGGAGCAAAGAAATTATCACAGTCGCCAGAATGTTTCCCAGTCTTCAGTCATTTTAGATATATGCATACAATATTACTGCATATATATGTTTGTATTACAGGCCGTTATTTTCTTTGCTCCACATTGATTTTGGTGCCGCTGAATTTATTTGATTTTATTTTGTAATAAGTTATACGATTTGTTACCGAGCACAGAAAATTTCAGAAACACAAGAGCGTTTTCAGTGCCTCAGTTGTTTTGGATATATGCTTATAATATAATCGCATATATCTGGGTATATTATTGGGCCTTATTTTCTTTGCTTCATGCTAATTTTGGTGTCATGGTGTCGTAAAAGGCAATGCATCGTCAGTGCATTTTCCTCAATAGTTTATGATATATGCGTATAACATATATCGCCATCAAATTATTATTCCGCGGAATACTTATCCATCCACTCCTTTTCAAATGCCCTCAAAACAAGTATCAGCATATATTTGCTAAGCTCGGCAGTTAATTAAGAATAAATACACATTTCAAATGTCATTTGATTATTCCATTTGATTATTCTCTCCTACAATAATATTAAAGAATAATCTCCAAATCAATTTTATATTTATGTAATAGAACAAACAAGCAGAAAAATTCTCCAGAATAGCAAATATCTGCCTAGACGGGGCATTGAACGATATATTTCACATGCCATTCATTTACTCCAGTTCTCCTCTACACTAACCAGACATAATTATTTCCAAATCTACTGTAGTTTTTCTGCAATGTCAAAAACAGTTCCAGGATCAGCGTATTTGCACTATTATAGTTTGTCTGTAATATAAGAAAAAAAAAGCTCTCCAGATCAGCTTATGTTTGCCCAGACAGGGCAAGTAATTAACACGGAAGGACACATTTCATATACCATTCTATTACCCCAGTTCTCCTCCTACAATGAACATAAAGAATTATTTCTAAAGCTATTATTGCTCGTCTGATATATATAAACATTTATCATATGAGCCGAGTTGAAGCAGTTAATTCACCTTAAATAATATATATTGTATGAAATTGGATTATAATTATTGTCTTCTCCGAAAATATGAGAATAACTGAAGTTTTGAATCACTTAGGGTTTTTCTGTAACACCAGAAAAATCCTACGGATAGAATGGGATCGAATACTGAACCTCACATGTCATTTACGAATATATTATTGTAATAGTTCCCTACCAGTATATATAAAAAAATGTATTCCCAAGACAATAATGTTTTTTTTCTCTTATTTCCATAAATCCGCCATATCACTTCGGTCCTGAAACTTAATTCATACCGAACCCTACAAATGTCAATTGTTTACTAAAATTTTGCTGTAAAAATATCTAAAATAATAATTTCCGAGTCATTTATATATGTGACTTTGTTACTATAATCGCTCCCTGTTGAATATTATATATTGAATCAATCACACACACACATATATATATATTACGTTTATTACGCTTTTTGATAAATGTTACATTTTGCTATATATTATTTTTGTTTATATATTCAATTTATTTAGTTATTATACACGCTTTGTTACTTTTACTTATACACATGTTGGTTTCTATTGTCAGTTATTTTTTCATTAAACTCTGAAAGATAACAAAACTGGCTAATAGGGATAAGCTGTATAGAAATTATTAGTTTCTTTAAGGATTTCGAAACCCCCTATTTTTCTTTCTCTTATATGCTAACTTGAACTGAAATATTCTGTGTATAAAATATCTATTGAAAATAGAAATTTCCTAGACAGAATGAGAATTATTGTTTGGTAATTTGCAAATGGGTTTTCAGTTTTCAGAGAGAGAAATGGCTTGTACTTTTTGATAGCTAAAGGGTAGGGTAGTGTTGTTGTTAACCAGAAGTTTTGGGTTCAGACTTTAGTCTTAGGATTCTTATCTTATATTTTACTTATAAGATTTTTCACTTAAAAGTTTATGTGAGAAAATTGTTCTTTTCATTAATTCCTAACGGCGGCTTCAGTTTGAATAACATAATCACATTCTTAATAATGATTTTTTTTTTAATTAAGAACTTTCTTTGGGAATTAAATAATTCTAAATAAGAAAAAATTAAAACCATAGCATCAATGTTTATTCTGAATCGTTTTTTTTATTGAACTTCTCTAAAGTTAACTATTTACATTCTTATTTTGGCATCTTGTCATATTTAACACTTTAGAAGAAAATTATTTAGTATATGAAGAAAACATTTTTGAACATTATAAAATACACCAGTAGTGTGTTTGTCAAACGTTAAATAACATTATATTCTAGAATTAACATTTAAAAATACTTTCAAAAGTTGAACTGCAACAGAATGTGTACATTATTATAAAGTATATTTTTATATGAAAATGGGACCTTCATCATTAAAAACTGGTCATTCAAACTTTTTTTTTAGTTGTATGCATCTTTGTATTGTATGTTTTGAGAAAAGCCACACTGAGAAGTAGACCTCCGGATTTTAGCGTTGTAAGTCCATAAATGTACCGCTGACTCACCGTGGAATTTTTTATTTGTATAAATTAATGCTATTCTTACACTATCTACAGCGTAGTTTCACAGTAACCTATGCAAGTTAGGCATTAGCGTTGTAAGTCCATAAATGTACCGCTGACTCACCGTGGATTTTTTTATTGTATAAATTAATGCTATTCTTACACTATCTACAGCGTAGTTTCACAGTAACCTTTGCAAGTTAGGCATGTCTGAGGTTATTCTGTGGTGATGGCAACAGGCGACACTTGGGACACATATTCTTCTCTAGTGTAATTCTTTGTGGTTCACTAAATCAAGATGATATCAGGTTTGGCATTTTCCTTTCCAAAGTACTGTTACGTCTCTGGTCGTTTGTTAACTTCCCGTAAAAATTCTTTCCGAAGAACTTTAGCGATACAAGTCCTTTCTTAAATAAAACTAATTTATTCTTTCTCAACACAACTTTGCAATACACAGAATTTCCACAGTCACTTTAACTTAAACACACGCTATAATTCACAACGATTCACGCACTTTACTTGCGGTCACTACCGCTCACTCGACTCGATTATCTGTTTCTATATCTCCCTATCTGCCCTTATTTATGCCGTCACTTCTCCCCCGCTTTACTTGCCGGGCTTATATATAAAAAAATAGAGGGCGTGTAGAAAAGACTAGAGTTGCCAGGAACAGAGATGATCATTCTAGAATCTCATGACGTGATACTAGCGTCACGCGACTTCCGCTGTCGTAACAGTACCGTTATGAATTGTTTTGGTTTAAAGCAGAAACTACCCACAAAGCACTTAGACCGTGCTGATTTAAAATACTCTTCTACTGCATCAGTGGGTTTTGGTAACAATGTGTTCCAACAATGACTTTTATGTCATGTTGCTTAGCAATAAAAGTATAACCTAATATTGTTGTTAAGAGGCTATGTGCTGAAATTATGTAATGAAATGTATAAACTACAAAATTAAAAAATAATTGTTGTTTTCTAAGTTAATTATCCCGAGCGAAGCGGGGTACTTTCGCTAGTCTGTAATAATAAAAGAGCCTGTGTGTGTGACCACCATAGCACTAAGAGAAAAGAGCCTAGAGACCTAAAACTTTGCAAGCATACTAAGAAGATTCTGAGTGTGTGTACTTTGGTATTATTTTTTACATTTGCCTAAAAAAACTTTTGGCCAGTTTTTTGCCTTATAAGTTTGTTCTATATTCCTTAAGCCCCATAATTCTGCTTCCTGAAGGTATAGAGAAAAGGATCATTTTTTTTTCTAATTCTCACTTTCTGAATGAACAATATGTGAAAGTTTCCTGTCAAATATGGTTGAAAAGGAACAAAATGGTAAAAAAATCTGCCAAAATTTACCAAGCATTGGAAGAAAACGAACAAAATTGAATAGTGTATGGGGCCAAACATTCCTTAGCCAGTCAAAGGCAACAGGGAGGGAAGCGGAGGCATTAGGACCTACCAGGACCCAGGGAACAGACCCGCAGAATACAAGAAAAGGTTTAAATAAAAAAGTTCTGGAAATGACATCAAACAAAGCAGTTAAAGAATTTTGACGTATGAAAAGACAATAGAGTTGAAAATAAAGTCTATTTTACAAAATTTGAATATATAATTTTACATTTCTTTTTTTTTTTAATTCAGGAAATGGCATCGGCAACTAGAAAATAAAGTTGAAATTATTTTCCATCTGTTTTAGTGGAAAAGAGAAAATATGGAAAAAATATAATGTAAAAGTTAAAATTAATATTATTGGGAATATTAAGTTTGGGAAAAAGCTAGAAAAAATAGTGGAAAAATATTGATGATTCTCCAATAAGAGTTCAGACATAAATAAATGTGTAAAAATAAAATATTTGCTTTAAAAAATAAAACTTTAATAATATATTAGTTTGGAAAACAGCAACAAATGAAACAGTTAAAGAATGTTGGTCCATGAAAAAAAATTCAAACAGAAACATGGGGAGAAAAATTCAAATCTGAGAATTAAAAAAATTGAATTGAACTAAGTTTGGAAAACGGCAACAAACGACGGGAAGGAAAATATGAATCAGAGAATACTGGAGAATGGAAAGAATTCAAATAAAACACAGGAAGAAAAAAAAACAAATATGAGAATCTAAATTAAATCTGTCGGCTTTTAAAAGGGTTGAACTGAATTAAGTTCGGAAAATGACAACATACAAATCAATTAAAAAATTGGCGCATTGGAGAAGCTATAAAAGTAATTAAGATAATGAAAATACTTGACTGGTATATTGAAGCCTCTGTGAATTATGAGGAGACTTTAATTAATTAATATTTTTATTGTTTACATTAAGTGATTTACACAAAACAGTTACTAATAAATATATAAAGAAATTCACAAGATGTAAATCACTATAATTATTATTTATGTGTTATTTAGGTCGATGGATAATACTAGGTTAAAGGGTATTTTTTGTTTTCACAACTAATGGTAGGTCTTATTCACTAGAATGTGGTATTCTGAATAAAGAATATTCCTTAGGCATTTTAAAAACTATTTAACTATTAAACACACATAAACATTTTTGTTTGTATTTTAAAGACTAAAGCCGCGGTTTTGCCCCTTTACTTTTGGAAACCTATTTGGTTGGTTAGTATACTTTACGACTTAAATTTTCTTTAAATTAATTATCAGGCTTGTTTTAATTCCAACTTGAGATAGAAATTTTGCTTGCATGTGAGATTTTATAAAAGTGGAAACGAATTGAACATAGTGGCTACCGTATCAAAGTGCAAGAAACAATTTTGATAGTGTAATTTATTATTAAAAGATGCCGCCACTAAGTCAGGGTTTCTTAGGATCATAACAGTTCAATGTACCATAGTATGTTTGTTGTAAAGCCCATAATTACACAAAGAGCTGTCCGAGCTCTTCCCATCGCTGTTATCGAAGCCCGATTCTTTGTGTTACAAGCCCAATAATTTTAACTTTGTGACACCGTAGCAATGTACTACGATATAGGAATTTGTTAAACGTAAACGTTTCGTTTATTCTGAGCGGTTTTTAGTAGTTTAATAATAATAATAACATATTTATTAACTACTTTTTAATTCCAAGTTTATTTTTCATCAAATAAGCATGACATTTTTTGTAGTCAATTATTGTTTATAATGAGGAACTACAAGAGTAAATAGTAAAAGCATTTTGAAACAAGACATTGATTTAAAATCATAAATAATATTCAAAGTTGAACTGGTACACTATTAAAAACATTTTATATAGGCCTATCTATGGCCTTCAAAAAGTTGACGACTCTTCATGTTTCGACGTTACAACGTCATCCTCAGGAGTGAATTACAAGACAATTTCCAAAGTATTCATAGCTTGTTAGTAGGCCATTGACCTGTATTCAAATCAGTAAATTATTATTTTTTTATAATTTTCCCCAAGAATGGTAATCTAGTACAAATAACTATAACGTTACCTTTGACACAGTATAAACATTGATTACTTCTAAACCAATAAAGAGAGATACATGTAGTAAAGCAACAAAATAATGTGCACTCTGTTATGTTATTGAATAATATTATTATACTGTTGCGTCAGCGAAGTCACATGACTAGTGTCACGCCACGTTTCTA
>NW_013665917.1:352519-354956 GCF_000517525.1 Limulus polyphemus
ACATTTAAGAAAAAATATTTGCCGTTTGTTGTACATGCACTAATAGATGCCGTTACTGGAAAAAAAAATACTGTTGACTGATAAATACTTCATTTAGTTTATAATATGAAAGCTCAGTTATTTTGAATCCTAAAATTGTATCACATGAAATCATTACTGATCAATTACATACCCATACAATGTAGCAAGATGACCACTTGCGAGTATATATATAAATCCCGATTTACTTGCCACAAAATGTCATGTATGTTTCAAACGCGTGCCCCCCCCCAGTGGCACAGCGGTATGTCTGCAGACTTGCAACGCTAGAATCCGGGTTTCGATACCCGTGGTGGGCAGAGCACAGATAGCCCGTTGTGTAGCTTTGTGCTTAATTACAAACAAACAAATGCAAACTTAAATATGTTTTTCTTAATACGAAACCATTTATGTTTCAACTAGAGTCCAGAAAGCCGCATTAGGCAAATATTTAATATTTTGCTAAATAACTGAAATATAGTGCTTTTAAATTCCGTTGTAATATGCAGTTTATATAGATTAAGAATTGTTTTTTTTTTCGCTACTATTCTGCAAGTTGTAAGTGAAATTTGTATGTTAGAAAATCATATAAAAACGTTATATCTATGAAAAACATATAGTTTATGACGAAGTACATATTCTAACATAAAGGAATAGCTTTCACTTTGTGGTTGAATATACTTCTTTCATTGTTTACTTGTTCTGATATTAGACAAAAATTAGCAAACAGTTTTCAATTATCGTTCTATATTACACGCACACGATCCTTTGTAGCTTCATCTTCTAGACCTCACGTTGTGGCAGAATAAGATACTTAATTACTTTGGTGAGTGATTGTGGGGACGTTCCTTTACGATTAATCGCTATTCAAACATCATGTTTGACCTTAAAAAGAGTCCTTGATGTCATCGTCTGTTATTTTTTTTAACGCGAGCCCGTTAAAATGTCCAGAGTAATAAAAGGTAACCTTCAAACACATACATATAGGGAGTAAAACAAATATCTAGTTTATAATGGTTTTGCTTAGAATGATCTATTTAAAAACGATAAAATCAATAAGCATAAAAATCCGTGATAAAAATGCACATATTTGTCACATCTTTTTTACAGCTGTGGTGTCAATAAAACAAACAAACATAGGTTAACTACTTCAAACAATACAGAGTGTCACATTCTGGTTTTGGCTTTCGTAAGGATGTACATCTCTAGACTACGACTTTCACAACAGTATACACATTATTAGGCTACAACTTTCATGAAGATATGCATCCTCGGGCTACCATTTTCATAAACATACACATTCCCAGCCTACGATTTTCACAAAGATATACATTATTTTGCTGCAACTTTCATAAGGATATGCATCCCCACACTACAATTTTCACAGTGATACTTGGGAGAAAATTCGTAATTCGCGTACAAAACAATTTTTAGACGAGGTATTTGTATTTGTGTGTACAAAGTCTATAAAATGTAAAGCGAGTGCTATGCATTTAAAGTAATTAAAACAGATAAGCGACCTGCGTAGATTACTCACGTAAGATGTTAGGTACGTAGAATACTGAACGAATTCGATATCCGTAGAAGCGTCTTACTGACTTCGAGTTAAACCTAAGTGAGTTAAACCTATTCCACAACACGTGATACCAACCAAACACCTCTAGTATAAAACACATTTTGTGTCGAATGGTGGGACCAAAAATGACAAACCGATCGACTTATCTAATAAGAGACACCAGATCTAGAGAAGGTTTCAAAACCTGGGTATCGGGGGAGTATTAAAACTTGGTGGTATTGCTTCCACGTCCATACTCAACAGAGTGATGGCACGAGTACTCTTAAGTATCTGTAAACAAATGAAGAAATTCACACACAAAACCTTAAAATGTAAACACTGCTGTCTGAGAAGGGGCTTTGATGGATGATAGATCCATTACCCAAATACCTTTCACTTTGCAATGCAGAGTATTATCTACACCCACCCCATCCTTTACAAACATGGTGACGTCGTCCGTACTTCTCTACTTCTAATTCAAATACAAAATACCACAACAAAAAACATGAGGGAATCCTCATTAGCTGCGGCACTTGAAATTATTTTAGGTAGGATTGGAGTGAATTAATCTATTAGACCTTTCGTTTCTATTAGCTATATTTTTGTGCGTCAGCGTGGGGCGAGCCTATACCCGATTGAATTTTATTACTCATCAAGATCTTTATGAGTTTTCTCTCAAATTTAAATTATTTTAGGCATGATTAAAATGAATTAATCTATGAGACCTTAAGCTTGTTCAAATACATAAATCGACAGAGATGATGGAGCTATGAGCTAAACACTTGTACTTGAAAAAACAAACTCAGAGTCGTTCTATGAGCCGCTCATCCGCGGACTAAAAAATATTTCGTATTATTACGATAG
>NW_013665917.1:354979-363179 GCF_000517525.1 Limulus polyphemus
CAACTCTTGGGCTACTCTTTTACCAACGAATAGTGGGATTGACCGTCACATTATAACGCCCCCACGGCTGAAAGTGCGAGCATGTTTGGTGTGACGGGAATTCGAACCCGAAACCCTCGGATTGTGAGTCGAGCGCCCTAACCACCTGGCCATGCCGGGCCAACCTGCGTTGAACACAGTAGCTTATTTGGTAGGTTTGCGTTTAACAACAAACAAACAAAAAAGCAGGGTCTCTTGTGGCTTTGAGGAATTTTGTGTTATTCAATAAAATGTTTATGAGATGTTAAAACAGATAGAAACTATAACAAAAGAAGGTGAAAGGACAGCAGATAAATAAAAACTTAAGAGATAAACAAATAAGTTGCCAAAAATATAACGTTAGTAGATTGAGAAAACTACACATATTTCGTTGGAAGTATTACTATACCAGATGGTAATGCAGAAAATTAATTTGAGTGGCAGTAATCGAACGTAGCGGAAACTCGCCAAGAATTTGAGCTTAGGTTTGTAGAGGGCACTCGAAGTGAAGAAAAATAAAAAGATACTGTTCGAAAAACACTACTGGATACTTTGAAATATTATGTTTTATTTATGTACGTCTGTTCAGATTCATTTTGGGATAAAACCAAATAACAAAAGACGTGATATAGAGAAAACATCTAAGAAAATTTTTTATTGTCTTTTTTGTTTGTATTATTTTTTCTTTTTCTTTTTATTTCTTTTATTTCTGGCCTAACCTTTTCATGATATGCTTTTTCGATTTTGGACGCCAAAAATTTTGCGTCAGAAAGCGGTATCCGCTCCCAAATTTACCCTGTATTACCCCCTATATACTACTTTTTTCAGCTTCAGCAGTGATAAAATACTTTCTGTTTTCAATTATGTCTGCGGACTTACAATACTAGAATCCGGGTTTCGATACCCGTGGTGGGCAGAGCACAGATAGCCCATTGTGTAGCTTTGTGCTTAATTGTAAACAGACAAACAAACTGTTTTCAATATATTATAAAGCTTGAAAATTCAGGTCGTAACAAACTGTTGGCCAATTCATAACTTTGGGCGCCCTTGGAGTTATAGCCAATAGCGATGTTAGGTAATTATAGCTGAAACTAGGCTACCTCGACACAACAAGGTTTGAAAGAAAGAAGTATCACGATTGGTTTTACATGCGCAGAGAGTCTGCTTAGGTTGTTAGCCATGTCAGGTGTAAGGTGTCGTCTTAGAGAAATCAAATGTCCTTGCACCTACTAAGAAAGTATCCAATGCCAGAAGATGTCCTTGAATACCTTGTTGTCCATGACGTGGTGAAGAAGACGGAAACAATGATTTTTTGACCATGAAACTGAATGTATATATACTAGGGGAACTTAATAAACCTTGTCGTTTAGTGCTGAAGTGCAGTGGAACACATTCTTCAGAGGCTAAAGTATGGAACGATTAGTAAGTATACAATGGATCGTTTCCAACAAAAGTTTGGCTTCCGTTATTGACATTATTTTGTAGTTTAATTCTGAAACCTGAATAGAAGATAAATATTTTTGTAGTCATTTTAAATATGTTTGTAAGATTTGATAAATAATCTTAAACATTTTGCTTTAAGAAAAGTAGATAATTAAACTGTACACAATTGAATTTCTAATTACAAAAACTGTTTTACAGTTGCTATAAACTAATTTTCAGCAGGTTTTTAATGAAAAAAAATATGTATTTATTCCATTAATATATACATTGAAACCAGATGTATTACAAGTATAAATATCATTACAATTACAATAATACTACAATACAAGTTAAATTATAATACAATACAATACAACTTATAATTAAACCTTATCTAATTGTTGTAAAGACAAGAAGTACTTGAAACAAGTCTCAAAATTTGGATAATTTACAACTACAACTGCACTTCGGCGATGCAGTAAGCCTGTTAGATATAAAATATGAACAGAAAACTTAGTTTTAATATCTAAGTACGCTACTAGCATTTCAGGTTCATAATGCTTGTGATACACCATCATGCATAAAGACTTTCAGCTACTAGGACTTATCAGGTCAATAGGACTATAATTCTGATATTTCATATTTATCGATTAGCACAAATTAGTATTTTTGCTCCAATTTATGAGTATTTTTCTATTACCCAGGTGATTCTTGTTTGTGTCTGTGTGGCTACAACGATAGCACAGAATAGGCCATATCATGTTCCTACTAGAGTACAGTATAACCCAAAGTTTTTAACAGCACTACAACGGCAAGCTCAGCCTGCTGGTGCTAGACCTCAACAGGATAATAACAGTCCGAAAAATATTCATCAGGAT
This sequence comes from Limulus polyphemus, assembly GCF_000517525.1. Taxonomy (NCBI): domain Eukaryota; kingdom Metazoa; phylum Arthropoda; class Merostomata; order Xiphosura; family Limulidae; genus Limulus; species Limulus polyphemus. The sequence continues at coordinate 357,298 of NW_013665917.1, forward strand.
TTAAAGATTCATCAACTCCAGCTTCAGAATCATGCGCAAGAGATACAACGGCACCTTCAGCAAGAACAAGAAGCTTTGAATGGAAATTTTCAGCCTTCAAACCAACAAGTATATCAGCAACAGTCTCTTCAGGCAGCTCACCAACCCCAGGATCAGCAACAGTACTATCTTCAACAACAAAATTATCAGCAACAGGCTCTTCAGGCAGCTCATCAACCCCAGGATCAGCAACAATACTATCTTCAACAACAAAATTATCAGCAACAGGCTCTTCAGGCAGCTCATCAACCCCAGGATCAGCAACAATACTATCTTCAACAACAAAATTATCAGCAACAGGCTCTTCAGGCAGCTCATCAACCACAGGATCAGCAACAATACTATCTTCAACAGCAACAGGCTCTAGAACCAAATTATCAACTTCAGGAGCCTGCCACTCCTAAGAACTACCATCCACCAGCTCTTGTCCACAAAGTCAACATCGGAATGAAACTCCAAGGTGACTACGACTTTACTTACGATACTGGTAAAGGTCCTCTCGGTCAAAGCTACCGTACCGAAACTCGTCTTCCCGACGGAACTGTAAAAGGTTCCTACGGTTACCTTGACAGCGATGGTCGACAGAGGATTGTTAAGTACATCGCCGGCAAAGGAGGGTTTGTTGCTGAGGGCGATGTTGGTCCAGACAATGCATGATCAAACAACACTTCATCATCCACGATACTGAGAGATTGAAGTGCTTCATAATTATTACGGTGAATTAAAGTTTTAATTCATCAGTGACTTAAGCTGCACATTTTAAAGTAACTAAGAAGTACCAGTGTGAGTAAAGAAATATGTTATCAAAACAAGATTATCATTATTAGTTATCAAAAGCACCCTAGTAAAAAGTTTAAAGAAAAGTAATATCGTCCAATCATGATGCAGATAAAACGTGTTATCAGTCAATCATGACGGAGCAGTAGAACATTTTTAAACAGCTTTATTTATTTTAGATTTCTTCATTTTGTGTAGCCATTGTTATCAGTTGGTCATAATAATCGATTTGACATGATATTAAAGAGTAACCACCGAGGTCTATATATTTTTTTATTCTCTCAGTTTTTATATATTTTTGAAAATTTTCTGGGTTTTCATTCGGTGAAAATTAATATGTTGTGCTACCTACTGAAATACATGTGTTTTTGGAATTATGGAACTTATCTTTAATAATTTCGCAACAAAATATGCTCCACACTTTGGGGCCGTGGATGCGTTATAAGAGTTAAGGCCAGGTTCCATAATTCTGTCAACTAAGAGTAGTCTAAGAACCTTCCATCTGATCTATCAGTTAAAAATTAGGAATGGCTATGTGCAACTTCGTTCGAAATTCTGAAATGAACAAATATTGATAACTTATAATAACATTCTGGAACTATATAAGTTTGTGACTAATTTAATTATTAACTAGGAAGCAAACTCTGATTTCAGTCTGAAATATTCCAAGCAAATCGCCATTTTTAAACCTTTACCGTGAGGAAATATGGAGGAAAATTTGGTGAAGACTAGCTTAGCAGTAAGTTGCCTCATTGTCAAAATTATCATGATTTTGCTTGTTCTATATGTTCGTCAACATCTGTGAAAAACAAAGAAAATGAATAAATAAAAGAGGTCTTGTTTTAATTGTCTGGTTACTATAATTTGTGTTTTCTGTTGCACAAACGTATAGCGGTGCTTTAAGTTATACAACGTTTATGTACAATGGCAAGATAAGTCCCTCCACTCTAAGCTTGTAAACATATAAACTATAGTTTACGTATCCTTTATTAATAATAAGGTAATCATTAGATTGTATTAGTAACAAAACAAAACGGAAGAGTAAGTTAATCATAAAAATAATACTTTTGAAAAATACATACACACGAAAAATCAGCTTTCAGTGAAAAAATAATGTTAATAAATTTAGTGCACAAAGTTACTTAGGCTGTTTTTATTGTGCCCTTTCACGCGCTTTGTAAAGTAATGCAATCGGTATAGAAATAATGCTTGTTTGTTTGTTATTAAGCACAAAGCTACACAATGGACTATCTGTGCTGTGAGTTCATCAGCATAAATAAATAAAATATATTGTATGCCTGACTTTATGTTTGTTATGCGTAAGACCTCTTTGTTTGTGAGTAGAGCTACACAACAGGAATTTAGCAATGTAAGTCCGTAAACTTAACGCTGACCAATGGAAATACATCAAAGAACAACGTTATGATATTCAATTTGTAATGCAGATACTTTCAAATGGTAAAGCTGCATTATTTCGGCCCCCCAGTGGCACAGCGGTATGTCTGCGGACTTACAACGCTAGAATCCGGGTTCCGATACCCGTGTTGGGGCGAATTATATAAACGTTTTTGAAAAACACGCTTTACAGCGCGAGAGGATATGAGAAGACGAAAATCTGTGTGCCACAGTAATGGATCTAGGATTTAGGAAAGGGGTGCGATCGTCTGGATGGGCGCCATATAATTTCAGCATGGATCGTTTATATCGATGCAGCCAGATGATACATCAAATTAAATATAATACTATAAATTATTGGCTTGTAGCTAGGAGAGGCAGGAAATGAAATCTTTTACTATTAAAAGGGACGCACTTTAGAGTGTAAAGGCGCAAAATTATTAAAAAGTGGGACGGCCGCACCACCCAACCCTCCTGAATCCGCTAATGGTGTGACAAATCTAGTCATACAACACTAGTCTCAGTACCAGTCTTAGATCTTGAAGAGAATTATAAAATGTTCTAGCTTTCCACAAAATCTTCTACAATCTGAAGTATTTTAATTTTAATTTTGAACGTAATGGTGAAACGGACCGAACTTATTTAGGGTGAATGGTAAGCTTACAATGAACTCTTTTTTTAGAACATACGAGTCCTGAATTGGCCATTTACTTTTCAATTAAAAATAAATATTTTTGCCTTATAACTGAATATTTGGCGCAGAAGACAACAAAATTACATCCTCAATAATCCCTTTCTTGGTGCATATGCCTAGAGAATGTTGTTAGAAGACAATAACATTGATTCATCATTAACCCCTTCTAGTACATCTAACTAGAGAATGTTGTTAGAAGACAATAACATTGATTCATCATTAACCCCTTCTAGTACATCTAACTGGAGAATGTTTTTTGGAGACAATAACATTTCATTCTCATTAATCCCTTTCATGGTACATTTACATAAAAAGTGTTTCTGGCTAAATGCCAAAGGATGTCTTGGAACGGAGCAATCTTACTCTCTTTTGATAAAATTTAATTTTGAGGAGTCAAAATCGGCCTTTTTCATTTAATACGAAATTTTTAAACGATAGAAATAATTATAAGTAATACAGTTAAAAACAAAACCACTTAACCTTTCACAAAGTCTAAGATTCACGTCATTCCAAACGCATTATCAAAAAGCGATATCTAAGAATAATTGGAGTTAGTGTTTATTTATTTTTTACAGAAAATAATATTTTATGTTGATATTCAGTTTTAACGTAGGAAAAAAACTCGCTTTAACTTGAATATCTTGCGTGACATGAAAGTCGATGTTTTTGATATCTGTTTGTAAGACATAAACTTAAGCTTTCTTTAGCGCAAAGAAAATTTTATAACGTGTGTTACTTATTACAATTTCGAATGGTCTGAAACCGAGCTAAATGATAATTTAGATTTAGTAGTTATATATATATGTCGATATATCTCCAATTTATGATATTTGCCAACAAGATTGATACAAGCAGTTTCTTTTTTTACAAATAATTTAATATACAACCATCAATACAATTTACAATAACAGTTATTACAAATAGTTATTACACACAATGATTTATATACAAATATTTCACAAACTTACAAGCAATATAAAGTCTTCTTTCTAGTTTGGAACTTTTTTCGATATATTATCGAGGGTTCACGATGAGCGAGTTAATTACGAGTTGATGTAGGTACAATTCGCTAGCTAGCTTTGTACTTCGTTATCTCACTAGCCACACATGCCGAGTTTTCCACGATGAAGGTATATAATGTTTTCGTAAAAATACTAATGTCCAATGTGAATTCACTGAAGTTAAATGATTTGTAATTTTCAAACTTTGTAAATGCTCCTGGTCAAATATCTGAAGTTTTCAGATTAATAAGCGCTAATCACAATTGTAGCTATAGCTTCCGAAGTTTATAGCACACTGACTATAGCAAACTAATAATAGATACTCTCTTCTTTAGACGTGTCGCGTTGATTATATTTATAGGCGTGTGGAGAGTTTCTAGAAATTTCAGATTACATAACAATACAAAGCTACACTGGCGTTTACGTTCATACATATATTGTTGATTCTTACACTCAAGAATCTTCTACATCTTTAGAGAATATGCTGGAGTTTCGCAATACATATTTAACACTATATGCTATGCATATTTCTAAATATAAACTTAATCTAAACAAGCGTTGATATTAAAATAAATATATAATAATAGATACGTCACACGTGACTTTTAATAGCGTTCACAGACTTCACAGAGAGTAACATATATTTGATCTTGTTACCAAGGCCACGATTTATATTGTTGTTACAAAAATCAAGGTTGTTACGACAAGGAATCTTAATAACTTAAATAAAACATAAGTAAGGTCGAGTACAATTAATCAACATCATTCACAATATAACTCCTCCCTCTATTCTTCCAGCAAAAAACCTTGAAAATTGCTCAAAGATCATGGAAGAGGAAACACGGTCTAAGACAAAATTCCAAACACACCTTCTGTGTTCTGATGTGTCCTTGTAGTAAAAGCTTCGTTTTACAGCTTTTCTTATCTCACACATTCAATTTTAATTATAGATTGTAGTTGGATGAAAGATTGCCTTGCTGAGAGTCTATTCTTTTTTTTAAATATGTTCTTAGTTTATAAGTCTCAAATCTGTAAAAACAGGAGACAAAAATAATTTGTGTTGTGAGTAACAAATATAGGATTCATTTATTTTTACCCTTTTATGCAAAAAGGAGGTATCTATTATTTGTTACATTTAATAATTTTGTGTGTGTTTTTGAAAAAACTCGTTTTTGCTTATTTTGGTTTTATGATGAATTAGTGTATATATATAAAATGGAATTATTTGCTAAAATATTTTACCATAGACTAAAATAACAACAAAAAGAAATTTCAATCACTTAAGAATTAGCTATTGAAATTATAAAGAATACTGGTTTTCAGAAACAGATCAACCCTTGCCAGGGTCAGTGGCAAGCTCACAACGGAACTCTTTTAGAACATTTGAGTCCTGAATGGGATTTTTACTTTCCAAGTAAACATAAGCCTGTTTGCCTTATAACTAAATATTTGGTACAGAAGACAAAAACATTGCATCCTCATTAACTACTTTCCTGAGGCCTGGCATGGCCATGTGACTATGGCACTCGATTCGCAATCTGAGAGTCGCAGGTTAGAGTCCTCGTCAAACCAAACATACTCGCCTTTCCAGCCGTGGGAGCGTTATAATGTGACGGCCAATCCCATTATTCGTTGGTAAAAGAATAGCCTAAGTGTTGGCGGTGGGTGGTGATGAGTAGCTGCCTTCCCTTTAATCTTTCACTGGTAACTTAGGGACGGTTAGCATAGATAGCCCTCGGGTAGCTTTGCGCGAAATATAAAACAAACCAAACCCTTTCCTGATACAAAGATCATTTTCAAACTTTTAAACCGAAGAATCAAGATTAAATTATATTATTTTGTAAGACTCATATCGTACGTGAATTAATATGTAAAGTCCACATATAATTCTACAAGAAAATAATATTCTTATTTCGATTCTTAGGTAAAATAGTCGAATTTAATAACGCGTGTCTACTTTCACACGGAAATAATGG